>NW_023270316.1:52344151-52565191 GCF_011800145.1 Mirounga leonina | reverse complement strand
AAATGAAGGGGGGGAAATCGGAGGGGGAGACGAACCATGAGAGACTATGGACTCTGAGAAACAAACTGAGGGTTCTAGAGGGGAGGGGGTGGGGGGATGGGTTAGCCTGGTGATGGGTATTAAAGAGGGCACGCATTGAATGGAGCACAGGGTGTTATACGTAAAACAGTGAACCATGGAACACTACATCAAAAACTAATGATGTAATGTATGGTGATTAACATAACCTAATAGAAAAAAAAAAGATACTTTGGAAACTATACATGATAGGTAAAAGAAAAACTAAAATTTTTACTTATGGACCAAAATGATCAAGGGGGCCAAATTCTCAAAACAGGGTGTAAATATAAAAGTTTTATGTGGCCAGGGGCGCCTGGGTGGCTCAGTTGGTTAAGCGACTGCCTTCGGCTCAGGTCATGATCCTGGAGTCCCGGGATCGAGTCCCGCATCGGGCTCCCTGCTCAGCAGGGAGTCTGCTTCTCCCTCTGACCTTCCTCCTTCTCATGCTCTCTGTCTCTCATTCTCTCTCTCTCAAATAAATAAATAAAATCTTTAAAAAAAAAAAAGTTTATGTGGCCAAAGCAAGACAATAATCTTTTTGTATTTCCCAGCCAACTCATTCTCCTTTTCCCCACAGAGTTCTCTTCAACTGCCAGAAACCCTCAGAGGCAAAGGGACTTGTCTTAAACGTTACATAAAGCCTATAAAATACAAAGGCCAACATAAGGTTCCAGAAAAGCAAAATTCTCAAACTCGGCACCTGAGTCAATTGGCACCTTTCGTGTGGGCAGCCATGTAATACAGATCAAAACTTTGAAAATATTCCTATGCTTTAATACAATAATTCTCCTTCTGGGAATTCATCAAAGAAAGCAATGATCCCGAAGCAACGAGGGTCCAAATGAGAGCTCATAAAACCCCAAGTACTTTGCTAAGGGATTTATGTGAACATCTCATGAAATCCTTAGGACTGGGAGAGTAGTACTCCAGTTTTACAGTGAGACAAACTGAGGAAAGGGGAAGTTAGGCAACTCGCCCCGGCCCACACAGTAAGCAGGAGAGCTGAGATTCAAATCTAAACCAAACTCTAGCCCCCAGGCTCTTAACCACCCCTCTGGAGTGTGTAAAGGTTTGAAAAGCAGTTCATCACACTTTATATTAGAAACAATAAGCCCTCTAGATGCCAGAAACGGGAGAGTGACTGAATAACCCAGATGCAGTCCCCCATGATGCACATTCAAAACGACACTGAAGGACAGAGAAGGAGCACACAAAGCATTGTCCCTTTCTCGGACTCCTAAAAGGGCGAAATGGGGGAAAGAGATGGGAAACAGCAATCACCTTTGCAGCTGCTAACTGAAGTCAACAGGAGGAAAGATGACACACTAACTCAGAAGAGAAGGTGACCAATTATCTAGATGAGCCGCTCACCGGAAGGTGCTGTGACAAGCCATGCCCCTGAGGCACAAGAGACAGTGACAAGGAGTTTGCGGGCAGCCAGGGTGCTGAGACAACATCCTGCCTGCATTTGACACCTCTAATTACCCCAGTGCTCTACTACAATACTCCTGAATAGCAGACCTAGAGAGAACACTCTCTTCACAGTTGAGTACTAAAGCAAAATGGAACCCAACATTCAACAGATCTATGAAGGAACACTAAGAACATAAAATAAAAATAAATAAATATACTAAAGAAAGAAAGAAAAATTCAGACAAATATAATCATGCCACCCAAAACTCGTATTATCTATTTTCAGAACGGTCCCTCAGAATTGGTATTAATAAAAAAGAAACTATATTTAGTTCCATATCTTCACTCATTTTCTGAGCCCTACTCCATCCCTTTGTGTTTAACTTAACACATAAGTAAAATACTATCTCACAAAGGGAAAAACCTATCAGAGAATAATCTTTGCGACAGTCCATTCAAGTGAATCCAACACGAGATGGTATGACTCATACTTCTGGTAAAGCAGACCTTTGGAAATGAAGCAAAGACAAATGGGGGAGAAAGAGCAACAGAGCAGGGTTTCTTCAGCATCTTATATAATTAGAGAGAATGTAGTTTTGTTTTGTTTTGGTTTTTTAGAAGATGTTTTTCTTTCTTTTTTTTTTTTTTTAAAGATTTTTTATTTATTTTTTGACAGACAGACAGAGAGACAGCGAGAGAGGTTCGGAACACAAGCCAGGGGAGTGGGAGAGGGAGAAGCAGGCTTCCCGCAGAGCAGGGAGCCCGATGCGGGACTCGATCCCAGGACCCTGGGATCATGACCTGAGCCGAAGGTAGACGCTTAACCAACTGAGCCACCCAGGTGCCCCGAGAGAATGTAGTTTTAAAAAGATTTCACAAGAGGGGCAAAACTACAGTATTTTCCTCTAAACACCTTTGTGTTATGATAATAAACTTTCCACTGAATGCTTTTTTGATTTGTGCCCTATTATAGGTAAATAAACAAGAGTCCTAAGTAGGGAATAACGAAGTGTGTTTCTCTACAACGAAATTAAAGTGAATCTAGATCATTTGTTTGAAAGCAGATCAGAGACAGGAAGTACAGATAGACAAGGCAAACAACTGAAAAGAAAGCTGCTAGAGCTCAGTAAAAACACAGCATATAAAAACACCACCATGAAACAGGGGCATTTGGGTGGCTCGGTCAGTTAAGCATCTGCCTTCGGCTCAGGTCATAATCTCAGGGTCCTGGGATCGAGCCCCATGTTGAGCTCCTGCTCAGCGGGGAGTCTGCTTGTCCCTCTCCCTCTGCCCCTTCCCGTGCTTGTGTGTGCAACACACTCTCTCTCTCAAATAAAGAAATAAAATCCTTAAAACTAAACAAATAAGTAATAAATTAAAAAATAAAAATACCATGAAATAAATGAAATCCCTTTAGAAGCAACCAAAAAGCAGAATGGATATTGCTAAAAGTACTAGAACGCCAACGAAGTCTTAAGAAATATCACAGAATAAAAACAGATGAAAGCATTAGAGAAACAATTATAGAGAGTATAGAAAACAGACATATGGGACACTTTGAATAAATTACACTTATCTTGGATCCTGTGATTTCCTTTCTTAAAATTTATCCTGCATATACACTTGCACAAAATTCATGAAGATATATGTGAAAGAATGTTCACTAAAACAAAACAAAACAAAAAACTAAAAATAATGTAGAAGTCCATCAAATTACACTACATTTGTATGACTGATTATTACCAGTTGTTGGAGTTAGATCAATACACACTGATGTGACAGCAAGTCCATAAAATATTAAGGTAAAAAGCAAGCTACTTGTCGTTAAAAAATAATTACATATACATGCCACTGTGTGTGTATATTTGCACATGTCTAGGAGATACTAGAGTGGATACAGACTAAACTTATGACAGTGGTCATTCATGACAGCTTGGACTTTTTTTAATGTTATGAAATGTCATATAACTATAATATGGGAAGATGATACGTTGTTAAGTAAAAGAAGACAAATTTCCACATGCTCACAGTATCCCGTTTTTGTGTAAAATCTGTATGACTGCACATGTGTATTTATATACACAATGTAAAAAAGAACATCTACTAAATGGGTATAAACATTGTTTTTTACCTGGGTAGATGCAATTATATGAGTTTTATTTTTCTGGACGTGTCTAAGTTCTTTCATAATCAGAAAACAAATACTTCCAAGTCTTTCCTCCTCTCCTCTGGCCTAAGAAATTTTCAAGTTGACATCATCTATTTCCTGACCTTTTTATAGCATGAGTTAACCAAGCCAAGGAGTCTCTGAAACACGCTCCTTGTCTTCTACCAACACTCTTATCCTATCTTGACCCTCTTCCTATGGCACTGGTTCTCAAACTTCAGTACACATGTGGATCACCTTATTTTTAACAACCCCTCACCTCCAAAGATCCAGATTCAGGTCTACATAGAACCCTGAAATCTCCATCTTTAACGAGTACCCTCTGTAATTTCTGATTAAGAGACACTTCATCTCTCTAGCCACTACATTAGTCTGTTTCCCTAAATTTTTTCACAACTTGTTACTCAAATGCTAACATTTCTAACCTCCATCCTTGTCCTTTGTGGTACTCATTCTACCTAGTTTTCCAAGGACAGTTAATCTCTACCTTTGGTTTTAACTGTACAAATAACTCCCTAATGTCTATCTCCAGTTCAGTTCCTGCACTTGAGTTTCAGTTCCCTGGTCCAATTTTCTATTAGATACTTCTGACTAAATATCCCAGTTACTCCAAAATCAGAATGTCCAAAAAATTGAATAAAACGTTCTCTCTAAACAATCTTCTTCTGTATTCCATCAGTAAGAGCCAGTAAACCAACTAAGCCAGCAGGCCAACCTGGAAACTGGCTTTTCCCTCAATCCCTACAGATTACCACATCTAGTCAATCCCCAATCCTGACCTGGCTCCCTCCTCAACTTCCCGCCAATCTACCCTCTCTTCCATCAGCTGAACTGCTACTTACTCTTCATGTATCAGTTCAAGGACCTCCCTCCTTGAGGAAGACCTGGCTCATCTCATCTATCCCTCTTTGCCCAAACAGTAGCCACATCCTTTATGTTCCCAAAGTGGTTTGTCCTTTATTCTTTTGGTGTCGTTGTTTGCATTTTTCCTTCCTTTTGTGAATTCCTTGAGGACAAAAATGTTTTATTGTATTTGTATTCTAACACAGAAGGCATTCAAACATCTACTGAATTAATAAATAAAAAGTCTTTAAAAAGGAAAGTATACCTTTAAATGTTTACACAGGTACTTCTACATTTAATGAATTATTTGTGAAAATATAAAAGTTTCCAATAATTTCTAATTCTATAATATTTGATATTTATAACAAATGCTCCAAAAACATGTTGGCCAAATTCCAAATGGCCAAGCATTAAAAATTAATATTCTGGGGCACCTGGGTGGCTCAGTTGGTTGGGCGAGTGCCTTTGGCTCAGGTCATGATCCTGGAGTCCCAGGATCGAGTCCCACATTGGGCTCCCTGCTCAGCGGGGAGTCTGCTTCTCCCTCTGACCCTCCCCCACTCTCATGCTCTCTCTCAAATAAATAAGTGAAATCTTTAAAAAAAATTAATATTCTGTTAAATATAAATACAACAAAGCAGGGCAGAATATATGAAACATGAGTTTTCAGATATTAGACAACAGGTAATCCAGGCCTATGACCGCTAAAAGAAGGGAAACACTAGCTGCCAGCTATTTCCAGGTCACAGCATGGACAAAAGAAAGCCAAGCAGTATGGCGGTCTCATCAAGCTGCAGAGACAGAGATGAGAGTCTGGGAAGGTCAAGGTGGCTAGAATTTGCAGGGCAGCGCATTGGAGAGAGAGCTCACAAGACTGAAAGCATCAGAGAATTGCCGATGGGTTCTTTCAGGGTCTTTGGTTGAATACGGATCTGTGCCGAGTATCAGAGATTGGGGAAATAATTACCTACCAAAGAGCAGCAAGCCAAACAATACCTAGAGCCAGACAGGGCTTGGAATAATTTGCACTCCCACCAACCAGAGTGGGAAAAACCTTGTAATATGTTAGGCAAAGGATGGCCTCCTTAGAAGGAAATCATCTAAGTTGGGGGACTAAGTCAGCACTACACCAGAGGCTGTTCTGTAGTCACCCTAACAAAGCTTAAAAGCAAGGTTCAAAAAAAAAATACAACAAAATCAAGCAAGCAACAGCAGAAAACTCAATGGCTAGCACACAGTCAAAAATTACCAGTGGAGGAGAAAAATATGACCCATAACCATTAAGTGCAGATCCAGAAATGACAAAGATGATGGAATGAACAGAAAAGATGTTAAAATTGTATTACAAATGTTCCATATACTCAAGAAGGGAGAGGAAAACATGGTCCTAAGGAGAGAAACAGAAAATATAAGAGATCCAAACCAAACTTCTAGAGATAAAAATAAATCTAAATCAAAATACATACTGGGTACAATCAACAGCAGATTAGAGAACTACAAGAGAATATGAACTTTAAAGACATAGCAATAGAAGCTATCCAGAATGAAGCACAGAGAGAAGAAACCCACAACAAAGCAGCATCAGTGATTCACTGTGAAAGGTAACTCGACTCCCCAAGAATGTGGGGGAGAGGAACACTATATGAAAACAAAGTGGCTCAGAATTTCCAAAAGTTGATGAAAACCGCAAACTGACAGATGCAAGGGAGATCAACAAACCCTAAGAAAAATAAACAAAAAGAAAACCACACCAAGTACATCATAACGCAGTTTCTGAAAACTAGTGACAGAAAAATCTTTTTTTTTTTTTTTTAAAGATTTTATTTATTTATTTGACAGAGAGAGGCACAGCGAGAGAGGGAACACAAGCAGGGGGAGTGGGAGAGGGAGAAGCAGGCTTCCCGCCGAGCAGGGAGCCCGATGCGGGACTCGATCCCAGAATCCTGGGATTGTGACCTGAGCCGAAGGCAGACGCTTAACGACTGAGCCACTCAGGCGCCCTAGTGACAGAAAAATCTTAAGCAAGAAAGAAAAGTATACATTACATACAGAGGAACAAAGAAAGACAGCAGACTTCCTGGCAGAAACTATGCTGGCCCATAAATAAGATAATTGAGCAACATCTCAAAAAAGTGTCAACGGATGGGGTGCCTGGGTGGCTCAGTTCAGTTGGTCCAGCTCTTGATTTCGACTCAGGTCATGGGTTAGATTTCATCTCAGGGTCCCGGGATAGAGCCCCTCGTGGGTTCCCGTGCTCAGGAGGGAGTCTGCTTGAGGCTCTCTCTCTCTCTCTTTCCCTCCATCCCTCCCCACGCTCGTGCACATGTTCTCTTTCTCTCTCTCCCTCTCAAATAAGTAAATATTTTTTCTTAAAAAGTGTCAACTGAGATATCCATACCCAATGAAAATATCTTTCAAAAATTAAGGCAAAATAAGTTTATTTGAACTAAAAAAGCTGTGAGAATTCATCACTAGCCAACCATCACTAGAATAATAAGCAAGAGAAAAACAATACCAGATGGAAGTTTGAATCTAAACAAGGAATTTAGAATGCTTAAAAGGGTAAATATGAGGGTAATACAAAAGATATTTTATAGAGATATTTTCTCCTTGTTTAATTCCTTTAAAAAATAACTATTTAAACTAAAAGTAATAACAACATATAATGGGGCTTACAACATACACAAGTAAAAGGCATGACAAAATAAAACCAACACAGTGTGGTAGGCTGGAGTTAAAAAAAAAAAATGCTGTTCCTACAGTATACAAAAAAATGATATTGATAAGTTAAAGTTGTCTTGTAAACCCTAGAGCAACCATTAAAAACAAAACAGAATAATACCTAATAGGCAAACAGTGGCATAAAGGTGATGCTATCTCCCTTTTCTGCAAAATCAGGAAGCTAAGGCTCATCTTCACAGGATTGCTATAAGAATGCAATTACATAATATATGTAAAAACAGTATCTGATACAGCAGGAATTGATATAGCAGGAATTCAAATATTTGCTTCTTCCTTAAGAAGACTTGCTGTTTGACATAAAACCTAAAAATACCACAGCTATCAGTTATTACTTTCTCTTTCAAAACAGTAATTAACCATAAAAAAGACCCAATTTGTGTATGACCTGTGATTATCTATTAAGATCCTTGCTCCTCTAGTTTCCTTATACCAACAATAAACACAGCTTAAAAAAAAAAACAAACCAACCTAAAATCTTCAGGCTGTGCTTTCAATACATGGCTTAGAAGTTTAAGTAATATTCTTAATCTTCTACATAACCCCCATCTACAAGATTATTTTAACAAAAAATATGTTCAGAATTTTAACCCAGGAAACCATTCATCAGTGACATCTACAACACCATGACTCAAAGAATATACTGCTGAAAAGACATTTAATTAGCTCTTGCCAATAGTAATAAGGCACTACCCTAATCCGCCAGTAGCAGGAATGAGTGAATGGATCTGCTTTGCCAATGGCCCAGTGCTTGGTACATACGAGGCATCCTAAAAGCCTGTGCAAAACCTATTAACTGACAGGATATCTAAGGCATCAAAAAGAAAGAAGAGTGTGAAAGATAATTTTAAGATTGCAAGCTTGGGGAGCAGGAAGAAAAGTGGAGCCTTTGCCAATTACAGGGTAACTGGAAGACAGTGTTCTATCAATATAATATCCAAAAGGCACCTAAAATACATACATTAGTTGGGGTGGTGAGAGCTAGAGTTGTTATTCTAGGAACCATCTATACATACGGAACTTGAAAGCTGATCCTAGAGACTTCCTAGATCAAGAAAGAATCTAAGGGGACAACCATGATAAAGGTTTGCTGGGCAGGTAAACAAATACCACAAATACGGGGCAGTTGGAAAAGCAAGAGTAGAGATTTGAAAAATTTAGTGTCACTGGAGTCAAGAAATAATTTTATGTCTGGAATGGTATGGAATGGTATTAAACTTCTAAACTCCTGAGGGCAGAAATGATATTCTTTCATCGCTGAATGCCACAGGAGCCTCGATCGCAGTATGCAGCGGGAAGTGATGATACCACATCCTTACACTGTGTCAGTCGGGTGCTGCTTAATGGCTGTTAAACAGAATTCACACTTCTCACAACAGAAGTTGGTGTTACTATACCCATCTTACACATAAAGAGACTGAGGCACAAAACGCTTACGTAATTCGCCTTAACTTACAAACCTAGAAGACTCTGTCCTGAAGGAGACCATTACTGAGAGCAAGTTCAATGTAATACTGGGGGGAAAACTCAAACGGCAGGATGTTAAATTACACCAGAGGTACCCATCATTTCCTCCCTGTCCGTCCCCTCTTTATTAAAAACTTGCAGTGCCCAGTCTAAAAAAGTACAAACTGGGGGCGCCTGGGTGGCTCAGTCGGTTAAGCGTCTGCCTTCAGCTCAGGTCATGATCCTGGGATCCCTGCTCAGAGGGGAGTCGGCTTCTCCCTCTGCCCCTGCTCCCCTCCGCCCCGCCACTGGCGTTCTCTGGCTCACTCTGCTTTCTCTCTCAAATAAATACATTTTTTTTACAATCTTAAAAAAAAAAAAAAAAAGTACAAACTTAGACATACCTAATCTCCTTCCCATCCATTTTCCCATTCCCATCTTCCCCTTTCCTCAGCCAAAGGGACGACAAGTAGATACCGGGCCCACAGGACTATCTTCCCAGAAATTCAGAATGAAGACAGGGAGACACTTGCTGAGAACCATGCTGCAAAAGCAAAGTGAGTTGGCACCACAGCAAACCAAGGTTTCATGCTAACCAAAGTCAGAGGGCAGCAGAAACCAAGAGCTTTAAAGAGAGCCAATTTAAAAGAAATTGGAACAGATCGAGTCCAGAGTAGCAGAGACAAGACCGTGTGTTCCCAGAGAAAAACTGGAAGAGTACCTAACTGCCTGAAGATTTTCTAGTTCCCAGGATCCTGAGCTGGACTTCACGCAATGGGCTTCAGAGGCAGTCCTCCAACTGTTACGACAAATGCCTTTTTTAACTAAGTTCATTCAAGGGGGTTTTTGACTCTTGCAGCCAAATAATCCTCAAGCCATTAAAAGAGGTCAAAGGATAAACACTGAATAAGCAGCTATTTACTACGTGCTTCAAAATAACTTTGAGGTATTTTGACTCTTCGCCATCAGGGATGAGGAAATGGAGGCTCACCTGTATTAAGTAATAGATCTGACTGACTCCAAAGCCCAAACTCTCTCTTTTGCCTCATCTTCATTCAAGTTACATCCAATCTATTCCAGACGACCACGCCATTTATTTTTTTCTCATGAAACATTCTCAGATTAATCAAAAAATGTTAACTTTTCACCTTTTAACCTATTCAGTCTCCATACACTTCAAACACCTTTGCTCTAATAAGTATTTAACAATAAAATGAACTTTTATATGCAAAGACGAGTGGCAGAATGAAGACATCTGGATATTTTTGGTCTGTTTCAAAACTAATATAGTATTTTTCTTTCCTTTCCCTAACTTACCAGTTGATACACCCTTCAGTCAAGCCCAAACTAAGTGTAGATCTTTTCCTGACTCGTCCCATCCTCGTTCCAAGTGGTTGACTTTATTACTAAAATCCAGGCCACCTGACAGAAAAAGAACACATTCGGCTTGCCTAAATAATTATCCTACCCAAAACTACTTCATTACTTTTCTTTTTGCTTAAAGATTTTATTTTTAAGGAATCTCTACACCCAACGTGGGGCTCAAACTTACAAGCCCAAAATCAAGAGTCACATGCTCCACCAACTGAGCCAGCCAGGCGCCCCCCTTCAATTACTTTTCAAAGGAGAGACAAAACAACAAATATCTACATGCTAAAAGCTTGAAACCCGTACCAAAAGGTTATAAAGACTAGTAAAAAAATCTGTTTTTCTGTCCCTGAAAATCAGTTTGCCAAGATGGAATGGGAGGGAACTTTTTAAATCTAGACCAGTCTCTTTTGCCCATTCTCAAAAAGACATTTCCTAAGTTTTTCACATTTTCTTCAAGTATGCAACAGAACTCCACTGCCTACTTATAAGTGGAAATTTCCTCTAAAAATGACCTATAATGTGTCACCTGATTTGATTTCTTTTTCCAGACAGTAAGTTCCTGGAATTAAAAAAAAAAAAATTAAATGTACTATCCTCCTTCCAGCCTCTAAAGGTAAAGGAGGATTTCTTTAGATTCTAGATTTATCCCAGGAATTTAGAAGCTAAAGAAACTCTCTTCTGTGAGTTCAGGGTCTTCAGCAAGTCCCCTATCCTCAACAACTCAGAAATGTCACTAGCCTAGGAGTATACCTCTAGGCCTTTAGCAATAGTGCAGTTATCTGGGTACATTCACTAATCATTAGTTACCAGTTCAGCCTGGGAACCCATTTGTTCTGACGGCCTTAAATTCTTTAATCTCTCATAAACTGCTCTGTTACTCACAGCCACAACTAACAATGAAATTCACTGTCAACCCTGGGTAGTTTTGCCAGAAGGAACATAAGAAAGTAAGAAAAACCACGGTATTACTTCAAAAAGTTTAAAAAGATTCATTAAAATGCACTATTTTAACTGACACTAATCATTCTGGGAACTGTGCTGCCAATTACTCTAAAATCATAAACAAGACATTAAAACCATCGATGCATTACTGAGTACCTTATATTTTGAGTACTCTAAATTTTCTATTTCCAGACGTATCAAAATCAGTATCAATCAATATAACTATAATATCCCTAATATGGTGGGGAGAAGCTAAGGAAAGCTTACATGTTTTGCAACGGACTGAATAATTACGAAGCTGAAAAGAGAACCAGAATTTTTAACTCTGATTTGCACTAAAACCATTAGCTATGTGTGTCAGCTGTTCCTTCTCAGCCTGAAATTTCCTTAACATCTTAAGCCTAAACCACCTCCAGTTTAATAAGATTTTAGAGGAGACGGAAAGCAGAATTGCTACCAAGCTATATCACTGTCGTGGTTTAGATTCTACTGCCACTGCCATTTTACCAACGTTTTGAATACTTTGGTCACATCCACATATTTTCGTGTAAAGCAGAGTAGGTGCCTGTATAATAAAAATCCATTCAGGGTATGGATGGCCAGCATTTAAACCATTAACAACAAACAGCCTCAGAGAAAATCTGACAGCAAATCCAAACACCAACGCTCCCAGGAGCTGCTTGACGTCTTCCGTTTCTGCCACAAGATTTGGGTTGCGCCTGGTTCCATGGCTCTGGGGTTCTGACAGTGAAGGATGCTGCTCGGGGACAAAGTGCAACGTCCTCCTCCTCCTGCATAAGCTCCTGTGCGCGCACCACGAACACAAACTAAGCACACGCACCCTACGCACCGAAGAGATCCGGCTCTGAAGACCACCCTGGGGATGGAAACTGAGCTTGTCATTCAAAGGGGCTGCAACTCGGCCGCTACACTCTGGACCCCAGGAGACCCGTCTCGAGCCCGAGGACACCCCCTCCCCCCAAGCCCGGTGCCGCGGGCTTCCTTCCACAGCCCAGCTCCTCCCGCCCTCCTCCCACCGCCGTGCCAGGGCGCAGCTCTGGGCAGCCCCGAAATCAGAGCAGGGACTGCGGGCCGGCGGAGAGGCTGGGGCGCCCAAGCCCGGCCGCTCCATCCACCGCGGCCCCGCACCACGCCGCCACCCCGGCCAACGCGCGGCTTATGTTGCGGGCGGATCCGCACCCGCCTCACCTGGGGGCCGCAGCGTCCGCAGCTCACAGGCATGTCACCGGCCCGCAACGACTGGTCGCGCGAGCCGCCGAGCAGGCGGGCACCCCCTCCCGCACCGGCCCCCAGCCCTCCCCCCTCCCCGCCCCGCGGCCCGCCCCCGCCCTCCCCGCCCCCGGCTTCCGCCGCCGCAGTTCCAGTCCGCAACACCACCTAGTCCCCACGCCTCCCACTCACTCTCGCGAGAGGGTGCGGCGCCTCTCGCGAGAAGAACTCTGTGACTAAGCCCGCGCAAAAGTGGGTGGGCTTTTAAAAAATGAAAGAAGGAGCAGGAAAAACCTTCCCACGTGCTCTGGGGCAGCTAGCGGATCGGCCCCGCGCGTCACGTGACGTGCAGGCGGCCTCTCTATTGGCCAGAATCCGCTCAGCCGTGGGAGCTTTAAACTCCTGGCTGACCTACGAACCTGCGGCGAACGTCTTGCGCGCTTCCTGATCCGTTACCTTGGAAACGGTTTAACCCTTTCCTCTGGCAAAATACCCAAGCGTTGGCTGGCTCTGCAGGTTTGGTTTCAGGTCCTTCCTCCTTTCTTTCAACCCCTTGGTCTTACCTCCTGGAGTCAGCTGGGCTTCTTCTTCGCCACAGGCTAGCTTTGCTGTCTTCCGATTGCCAGGGCTCTTCCCAAAGCGGCAGCCCCAGCAGATCTGACGGCCTAAGTCAGGCTCATCCTTTGGGGTGGCTCCGCCCCTTCTCCCCAGCATCTCTAGAGAGGACCACTCACAGCGCACCAGGCCGACGGCCCTATCCGAACCTCAACAATTAGCATCAAGGGATCTCCGGGCCCTAGTGCTCAACCTAACCAATTTTCACGGTATCGGAACCAGGAAGTAAACTATTGGTCACTGAGAAACCAAGCCCTAGACGAAAAGCTAATGTGCGCTTATTTACATTTAGAATCGGAAGGCCTAGACCAGTCAAGTTGCACAGTCTCCTCACGGACATCTATTCAAAGGTGGAAATACCTGGTAGATGAGAAAGACATTTTGAAGTTTATCCTCATTATGAATTTTGCACTCTTTGGGGGAGGGGGGACAGGGAACAACGGGTGCATTCATATGTTGATGTCTTCATTCAACAAATTTTTGTTGAGCTACTACAAATGTCAGACACTACTCCGGGCCGTCGATTGAGCAGTGATGATGACAAATGAGTCTAGGTTCTAGGGTGCTTGTGGGGGAGGAGGGGAGAAAGAAAAAATGTTCGTGGGCGTCAAGCTCAATGCAAGGAAAATACAGTAAATGATGTGATGGTGATTGTGATTGGGTGGCTGCTTGAGGGGCGGACCTTTGGGGGAGACGCTTAAGCAATGATTTGCATAACAGGCATGCAAACACCAGAGGAGAGAGCATTCCAGGCAAAGGAAACAGCTAATTCAGAGGCCTCAAGTTGGGTTTGAGGGGGAAAATACGAGAAAGTGAGAAGAAATAAGCTTGGAGAAGTAAACAAACATGGGCCACATCCTGCAAGACTTTGTAAGCTAAGACAGTAATTGAGAATTTAAATGCAATGGAAATCACTGGAGAATTCTAAAGAGGGGAGAAACACCTATGCTTTACCCTTTTTTGTCTTTAAAGCTCTTCCCTGTAGAGATTGATTTTAAGGTCACAGAGGAAGCAAGGAGATTGAGGCTTGTAGTCCAAGACAGACACAATCCTGAAAGGCTTAATTTCCAATGACCTTGACATTGCTTTTCTAGAATCCATTAGGTCAGAGCCCTAGTGTTGTTTGCTGCCTTTTGTTAAAAACATCTGGATACATCTTCAGTTACTGCTATTTAATTACAATAAGAGAAATTAATGGAAATTTTTTTGTTCCTTGGGAAAATGAATATCCCAAAAGGAAAGTCACATTTGATTTTTTCCCTCCACGTACACCACACAGATAACCACCTCTTCTGTCTATTCCTAAAGTCAGTTCTAAGAAAAAAAACAACATAAAGTGATGTTCAGTCCTGATATTTATTCCTAAGTATAAGATTTGAAAAGACAGAGATTAAAGGCTAGAAAATGAAAATGTTTCACTAAAAGAAACAGAAATCAGGGGACAAATTCCAACTGGAAGACCTCTCATTAACTGGTAAAGTAACCAAATCAAGGTTCCTTATCATTCCTCGGTGTCAGCTTCCTCATACATAAAACAAGACAATTTAGCCTACAACAGAGTGGTTAAGCCTGAATTACACTTTGGCATGCATGCACCAGTAAGACGGAAGCTGGAAAGGGAAATGAAATTTTTGTAAAATGTAGGAGTCAGCAGCGCACGCAAGCGCGCGCGCGCGCACACACACACACACACACACACACAAATACCAGCTGAGGACGTATGAAACTGGTTAATACAGATACCAGGAATGCTTCCCTAAGAAACCTTGGCCTTCTCAGAGTGTGAAAACGGAAGCATTGCCACCTGCCCAACCTCATATTCCGTGTAGCTATTTTGAACCTGAGTAGTATTTAATAAATAATAGTTCACATGTTCCTGATCAAGATTTAAGAAATAGAAAATGTTTAAAAGATCAGAGGCAACATTTTAAAGTTAAGCTAAGACTTCGATTTTAATGAAAATAAGATTTCAAGAAACATTTTGGGGTTACTTTTTAAAAGGAGAACTGCTAAAAAGAGAAAAGGCATTATCTTAGCAATTTAAGACCATTCTTTTAAAATGCTGGAAAAAATGGAGTGCTGTTTTGAGTGCTGTTTGCTGTCCTCATAATGATTAACTGAAACAGCTGCTTGGTACTGCTAATTTAGATGAACAATGGGCTCAACTCTGTCATTCTAACATGTATTAATAGAGCCATAGATCCTCCCAACTCACCCTAGCAAGAGAGTCATTGTGGTCTCTTTTGCTCTACAACTATTTGGAGTACAATGAATATGAAGTGAGAAGAAATTTAAGATTGAGATCCATTTCTATAGATATCCCTAGTTCCTGGATTCTTTTTAAAATTATTTTCTGTTTTAACAGCTTTATTGAGATATAATCCACATACCATACAATTCACCCTTTTTAAAGTGTACAATTCAATATGTTTTGGTATATTCCCGGAGTTGTGCAATCATCACCAAAATTTAATTTTAGAAGTTTTGTTCCCCCTAAAAGAAACTCTATACCCATTAGCAGTCAAACCCCACCTCATCCCCAGCCCTAAGCAACCACTAATCTACTTAATGTCTATACATTTGCCTATTCTGGACATTTCATATAAATGGAATTATACAATACGTGGTCATTGGTGTCTCCATTCACTTAGCATGATGTTTTCAAGGGTCATCCATGTAGCTTATGGTCAGTATTTCATTTCCTTTTATTGCCAAATGATGATTCCATTGTATAGATATAGCACATTTTATTTATCCTTTTATCCTTTAATAGACATGTGCATTGTTTCCACTTTTTGGCTATTATGAATAATGCTGCTTTGAGCATTTGTATACAAGCTTTGTGTGGATGTTGATCATTCTTTTTTAATACTTGAAAAATAAAATTTATCCAGTTTACAAAGTCCATATTTCCTTTCCTAGCACAATTACTTCACTCTTAGCTTTGTCTTTCTTGCCTGCTATTTGAGGTATGTGCTCTCTCCCCACAGGGCTGGGATTTCTACTCGGGCAGCTCCTATCTGACAGTGTCACTCCTGCTTAAAAGCTTTCAGTGGCGTCTAATGATTCCACCCATGATCTACCTTACTCCCTTCTGCTCTTATTTCTCCCTCTCAGAAAGTCTTTCCTTCAGTTCCTCAAAATAGGGCCAGACTCTCCCTGCTTTGGAGGCTTCCCAGGAGGTTTTCCTTCAGTATCAGGTGTCTTCCTCTCTCCACCTCCTGAGCCTCTGAATGCCTGTGAATCCTTCAGCCCTTCAGCATTCAGCTGTATTCTCATTTCCTTAAGAACTCTTGTCCTAACTCCCCAGATTAGGTAAGCTCCTCCCTATCTGGACTCTACTTTTTCTTCAATGCATTTATCAACTTATAATGATTATTATTTGATTGATTATTTGGTCTTTCTCCTCTACTAGACTGTAGAATTCATGAGCAGGAACCACATCTGTTTTTACTTATACGTGCCTGGCACATAGTGTTACTCAATATCTATTCATAGGGAGGAAGGAAGAGGGAAGGAAGGAAAGGAAAGGAAACGAAAGGAAAGGAAAAAAGGAAGAAGGGGAGCAAGGAAGGGAGGTATCTTCACAGCTTATTCTGTGCTCTATTTTTCTCTCCCATGCTAGTGTTCAAATAAATTTCTAGGCCCAAGATGGCACTGCTCCTGCCCAGGGTACCGCCTCAGCAAACCAAAACGTAACTTTCCTGTTTATGTAAATGCTCCACTAGAACAAAATTACAGTATATCTAGTCAGCCAATCCCCCAAAACCAAGCCAACTCTGGGCACTATGCTTATTTCTTTGCTCTTTCTCAACTCTGAACAAAGTTGACTGTGTGGCCCCAGCCAATAAGATATTTTCTATTTTTCTTTTCCTTGTTCTTTTTCCTTTATTCTATAAAAACTTCCTGACTTCTGCCCCATTTTGCAGTTCTCCAACGGAGACGGTCCACTTAATGAAGTATGAAATAAAGTTTCTTTGTGATCACCTAAATTGTTTTCTTTAATCATTTTTTTTAACCCTAAGAATCTCAGTAAAGTCTTGATAAATGTTATAAACCAAATCTGCCCTGTGGGCAGGGGAATTAATGGAAGGCCTGTTCTGTGCCTGGGATGGTGTAGAAGGGTACACAAGTATCCCCTGCCCGTGCTCCCTATTGAAGGGAGTATGGAGAGGGAAAGAGCAGTGGTGTCCTAAGGAGCCAAGGCAGCAGTGTGGCAAGTCAGAGGACACAGGCTCTGTCTAAGTGCACCTAAAATTGTACTGGGGAATGTCTCACATGTCCCCAGGAAACATTTCAGTGAGCTAATTTCTAGTAATCAAGTTGGTAGTGTCTCCTCCAAAGTAATTTTGCTATTTAATGGAAATGTTACTTTCATTTGTTTACATAGTCTAATGGAGCCAATACATTTGGGTTATATGCACATGAAAGAATTATGGCCCAGCAAGTTTGAAGGATTCGTTCTAGATCACATAGGGGCACCAAATGCCATAGTTTAGACTAAAATTAGCTGGTTGTCTGGTTCTATCAGTGGAACTAAGCAGACTACACAAAGCCAGCCTCTGGGCTTAATCCCCCTAATGACCTTTCGACTACAAAGGCAGGCATCATCTTTCCCCAGGAGCTTTACACTAGCAATCTCTGACAGCCAGAAGCGGATTCCATGTCGCTTCCTGTTGGAAAACTTGAGGCTCCCTTTGGCCCACTCGCTGAATTCCTGTTTCCTGCCTGAGTGATGGCTCCAGCTGGCGGTTCTTGTAAGGGAGGGAAGTCCAGTCCTTTTTTTCACAATGCTCAGTTTTTGGACTTTGTTTTCTTTTTTGTGATGATAAATTCATACACACTCATTATGTAGAACACTGGAAAATACAGGAAAAGACAATGGAGCAGACCACCTTTTTTGGAGGATGCTTTACATTCATTATTTAATAAACCAATGTAAAACATTCTGGAAGTGGAAAAATGTGGACATTATCATTTAATTAGCCATTTAAACGTGTAAAAATGCTTTTTAAATTTAAAAGATAAAGTATCTCGGGGCGCCTGGGTGGCTCAGTCCTTAAGCATCTGCCTTCGGCTCGGGTCATGGTCCCAGGGTCCTGGGATCAAGCCCCGCATCGGGCTTCCTTCTCGCCGGGAGGCCTGCTTCTCCCTCTCCCACTCCCCCTGCTTGTGTTCCCTCTCTCACTGTGTCTCTCTCTGTCAAATAAATAAATAAAATCTTTTAAAAAAAGTTAAAATATCTCATCATGCCTTTGTCTCAAAATATGTATATTATACCTCGCTCTGATGTACTTCCTAACTTACATACTTTACCAAATTCTTTTGTAGTGACTCTCTTGAAGGACAGAAGCATATCTCAGCCATTATAACATGATACCAAGTAATGGCTTCATATATTGCAGGTCTTCATTAAATGCCCAGTGACTTCTAAAATCACAACTATAATTATTAGCAAATAGTACAGATGATAATTCAGAAATACCACTCCAAATTAAAGACTTCTGAATTAGCAAAATAAATTTGAGTGCTATTATATCTCATACTCAAATAGAATGAGTCTTCTGATTTAAATCATCATAGTCATACATGCTTACTACTTAAAAAAAGATATTAGATAACTCCCCCTGGATTAGGTATCTAAAGGGCAAGGGAGGTCCTTTGAATATTGTCATAAACTCATGACAAGATAAAACAGATCCTAGAACAAGTTGTTCCCAGGCCTATCATTCCTTGTTGCTTGGCTGCTTTGCTTTTCAAATGAAACATTAACATGAAGATAAGAACATCTTTATAAGTTAACTCACATGAAATTCAACAGAAATGTCCTCCTGTGTTTAGATCTTTAAAAGGAGGTAATATTCAACACCTGTGAAGCATGAATATTGCATGCACTTATGGTCCAGGAAGCATTAAACACTGTGGTAAAAATCTAGGCTGCAAAGTAGCAGAACTTTTAAGATACCTCGAATTCTTCCTAGGCTTTAGGGAATCCGTCTTCTATTCGGGCTTTTAAGCCCTTAAACTATGCTAGAGATGTCTAGTTTAGCCCCATACTAATGTAGATTCCTATTTGTTTTGTATTTCCTGGGATCATCCTGGAACAAATTGGCTCCCCTTGCCCACAACGGAACTTGTGACATCAGCACGCAACCTTCTGCAGGTGCAGGACAGACTCGGGTTCCTCAGAGCCAATCCTCATGAGCTCCGAAGTAGCTGACTAGCTCTGGTTGCTGCTTCACTGGCCTACATCATTTCATGGTTCGGACAATCTTCTTCCTCCGAAGGATGTGGCTGCCAAAGTAGAGTAAATGCAACCTGAGACCACATGAAAGCTAGGATGCTGTGCAGAACAAAAGAGGCGGTGGCCCCTCCCCTAAGCTTGTTGGGTCCACATCTGCATTCACCCAGTGAAATGTGACCCGAGGGGAGGGGACCAGAAAATACAATAGGTAAAATTTAACCTGTCCAGATTTCACCTGGAGAAGGAAAAACTCACAAGGATATAATAAACTCAAGTTGAAAGGCTACAAAAAATGTCTTAGGCTTCTGTTCTTCCAGAGGGAAGGGTGTGAATTTGGGTTCAAGTGTCAAGGGGGGAAATAATCAGCACTGCCTTAAAATGGAAAAAGTTATCTTTATAAACAGTGGGTATCAAATTTCTTAGCGTCTATACAATTTTTTTTAAGAACTTGAATCTTTTTTTTTTTTTTAAGATTTTATTTATTCATTTGACAGAGAGAGACACAGGGAGAGAGGGAACATAAGCAGAGGGAGTGGGAGAGGGAGAAGTTGGCTCCCCGCCGAGCAGGGAGCCTGATGTGGGGCTCGATCCCAGGCCCCTGGGATCATCACCTGAGCCAAAGGCAGACGCTTAACGACTGAGCCACCCAGACGCCCCTATGTAATTTATTTTTAAAATACCCTTTTGAGAGCCCAAATTTATAAGGTCCTAATCTCTTACTTTTTCATATTCTGCTCCTACCTCTAAATTGATTTTAAATTCTTTCTTTTGAAAGTGTGTCCTTATCTCACATTTGATTATACAGGTTGCTATCCTTATCAGTTGCTGTAATAAGATTCTTACAAAGATCTTGTTATCTTGAAACATCATGCCTATTGGCAGGGTATTTTGGGTGTAGCAAGATTCCTACAGAACTCCTGTTTAACAGTTTAATGGCCTATAATTTTCTCTCTCTCTCTTTCAGCTGCTCAGCAGCTCCTTTGAAATTGCCATATAAACTCCTGATGAAAATAGGTGTGCAATAAAATAAAGTCTGATAAATTTTTGTGTCTGGTTTGAGGAAATGTCATTCTTTTATGGGAAACAGAAGTCAACATTTTACAAGATGCCTGCTTGGGTTTTAGCTTCAAATCCTGTGCCATTCAAACTTTAATATTTGCCTGCATTTTTTCATAACTTTTAAAATTATCATGAACATTTCTTGTTCCATTGTACTCTTTATGTAATTCTGAGAATTCTCAATTAAGTTCCAGAAGGAACTAAAGTCCTCAATTGAAGGCTGCTGAAATGTACATTGTGTTATCCAATTTTTTAAGTTTAGTAGTAGTAGTAGTGATCTCTACACCCAACATGGGACTCAAACTCATGACCTCAAGATCAAGAGTTGCATGCTCTTCCAACTGAGCCAGCCAGGCGCCCCTAGCCTATCTGATTCTTAATCATTCTTACCTCTCCACACTGGATCCACTGAAATGCCTGCATTTTGCCTGGTCTCTATAAGGTCAATGCTGCTTCCTACTACAGCATCCTCTCATTAAAACATGACTGGACAATGCCATTTTGTAAACAGACAACTCTTTCTGCAGAAATAACACTTGCTTCTTAGATACTGTACAGAATCCATATATCAGCCCTTCGGCCAGAACATGGCAAATGCTTCCTCTCCGTGTTTTCAATAATCTGATTTCCCACCTCCCTTGGGGACAGGGTTCTGTGACACCACAGTGTTCCATCCTCTGTTCCAGTTTGTATTGGACCTCTTGTCCCTCATCTGGAAATGGCAAATAATATACGAAAAGACCAAGTAAATCCTCTACTTGGCCTCAGAGAGAAGTCTCTCTCAAATCACCTGCATTTCATAGAAGATTATCTTGAATTTTGCCCTCTGTTCACTTGTTCACTTTGACCAATTTAAGGGTCTATTTTCCTTGACTCATGACTTTTTTTTTTTTTTAAGATTTATTTATTTATTTTAGGGAGAGAAAGAGAGAGAGAGAGTGAGAGCGTGGGTGGGGGAAGAGGCAGAGGGAGAGAGAGAATCCCAAGCAGATGCCCCACTGAGCATAGAGGCCCACATGGGGCTTGATCCTTCAACCCCTAGACCATGACCTAAGCTGAAATCAAGAGTCGGAGGTTCAACCAGCCAAGCCACCCAGGTGCCCTATTCCTTGACTCATGACTTTTGATAACTGCAGGTCAAAATTGAAAGTAATAGAATGTAATGATGTACAACCATACGCAAGAACAAATACCTGCTGGGAGATGCCAAAGGCTCTCTGTGCCCCCTGCCAAGCATTCAGTTTCCCTGGGCCACTTTCATAATGGATTTCCTCACTAAGCTCCCTGCCTTTCAGTAATATAAAACCAACTTTACGGCAGTTCCAACAAGTGGCTGGCTTTTACTTCCACCTGTGCCAGGAGCCACTGGGATATTCATGTTGGTCATCTTTTGCCTCCAAAAAGACATCAACAAGATTGCTCTGGTCTGGAGACTCCCCTGTATTTATATTCAGGGTGACTTTATATCCTATTTTTACCTGGTACAATCACATGCAATCCGGTATACTATGTTTTTTGCCCATTGTTAGCACCTCTTTTCTTTATCAAAAACATCTGTTTGGAAACTAAGTTATAATGACATTTATATCCTGCCTTAGACAGAATCTCTTCTTTACCTACCAGGTCAAAATAGGCCTGGGCCGGGATACCACCCAGATGCTAGCTGGACAGAAAAAACCCAGCCAAAACCTAAAGCTATATCTTCAGCTCCACTTTTCCCACTACCAAGATAACTGGTTGTTTCTCCTTCCTAACTCATTTCTTTAAATGTCACCCACCCCTATCTCAGAATACCAAATGTGCATGAGCTACATTTTCTAAGGAACTTCTTGAGCTTTATTCTCTTCATCGGTGTTTGTGGTTATAGAATATGTGAAGAAATTCTAAGCCACAAAGGATAGCTGACAGGCTTTCTCAAGGAAGCCAGAGTGACCTCGAAAGGATATGTCAGCAGTGGACGCTGGGACAACCCTATAGCCTGTTACCAGTCTCAATAACATCTTAGTAACTTCTCTCCCTACAGACTTGCACCAAGCTGCATTGCACCCTTCTTACCTTCTCAGCATTAGAGCTATCGTATTGGTGACCTAGAACTTTAGCTCCTAAATGCTCTCAGATTCTACAGCTCTCAAATTGATCAGCCTCTCCTTCATTTTGCCCAATTCACAATTCAATTCAATCTCCTACTAACAAAGGATATTTATAAATATATAGTTCATGTCATACTAAATTCATGGATGCACTGGAAAAAAAAAAAAAAACAGCAACAGTACTTCAGAAAATGAAATACAATCAGAAGAGCCTGCCACCTCATCTCCACCTGCCATCTGGAGACCATGGCCACTGCTTTGCAGAGATGATGCAGAGACTTGTAATGCTGGGATTTCTACTGCCATCTGGTCCCTAGAAAAGTTCAGTCCCCAAGGATCTGACTCCCCCTGAGAATTCTTGAAAAACATGTGGCAGGAAACCTTCATAGGATAAATTTCTCTAGACTGACTCTGCCTGGCTTCACCTATCATTTTGGCTTCTATACAGTCAATTTGACAGCTGTGCCCCTTGAAGGCAGGCAGGGACTATGTCTTGTATATCGCTGATTTTTCCTGTCTGTCACAGATTTGGGCAATAAGCATCAATTGGGCAACAAACACATCTCTGCTGCTCCACTCTATCTTTTAATCCTCTTTTCATTTTCCTGCCTGAGGAATGGGGACAAAATAGCAGTGAATGTCTGGGATCAGAGTCCATAGATTTGAAGATAATGGGGTTTCAGGTTGGGTGTGGTCCATTTGCTAAAGAAGCTAACTCAGACATGAGCTGTAGTAGTCTCTAAAAAGACAATAAACAGAGGGGTCCTGGGGAGAAGCAAGAAACCCTCCTAAGTAGAGCCAGCGAGAAGTCTTCAGATAGCAGAAGGGTCAAGCTGTTCAAAGGCAGAGCTATCCAGGAGACCTAAGGCAAAGCATTGCTTACAGATGTTGTATTTCACAAGGCAAGTAGCTTGGGAGTATGCCTTGGTGTGCACTTAAAGGACTCACGATGCCCTAGTGATCTCTAAGACAGAGCGTTATATTTCCAAGAAGTACTTTATCTCTAAGCTGAGGAGAGAAGGAAAGTAAAGAGAGACAGCTGTGTTCTAATAAATGGGTTTCTATTTTGAGGGTCTGGATCTCAAGAGTGTTTAATTTGATCAGTCTGACACAGGTTAGGAAGGAAGTCTGAAAGCTTAGCAAGTGCTGAGCACTTTAAATTTTCATCACCCTTAGCTGGGCTATCTATTACACTCATCCACTAGACTGGGACAGGTTTTAGGCAACAGAGCTGGGTGGAAATCCAGCCTGGGCCTCAGAGTCTCATATCCAAAAAATAGTTCATGAATGCAGCAGGTGTCCAAAAATCCAATACCAAGTATAAGAGGTGATCCAAAAGGCAGACAAAATACAGCATCAGGGAATCTAGGCTCAAGAGACACTCAACAATCCAGGCTGACAACTGGCAAGCACTAAGAAAGTATATCAACAAATGAAATGGCCTCTATCCATATGGGTGTAAGAGTTGGGGGGACATCAGTTGGGGAAGAAAAATGGCCAAAACAATGGAGGCCTCCAATCCCCAGTCAATACCTTAGTTACCAAGGACCTCAGGTTCAATGAAAGGAGAAGAATTATATCATATGAATAAGGAAACCAAATTATTAGATTTGGGCGTAAGATCGGAGTCAACACAAGGATATTTTGTGTGCCTTAAAGAAATTTTGAAGTAAGGACAAATCCTAAAGCCTGGTTCAGGGTTGTTCTGCAGAGAGAAGATGGAGACACAATGTGGAAACTAGGTGGAATGCAGTTTTAAATTATGAAACATTTAAAACAAACTGAAAATAATATAACAGATTGCTTTTGAAGAAGTAAAATGTTCCAGCTAAAGCTTTATTCTCAGTATCTTTTCTCCTTCCTTTCTCTCCATAGGAAACCACCATCCTGAAATTGATGCATGTGATTACTATTAATGTTTTCATACTTTTACTATATATGTATGAATCCATAAACAATACATATATATTTGAGTGTTTAAAATGTTTACACAAATGGTATCACATAGTATATATATTTAGCAACTTGCTTATTCTTTCATTCAACAACAGTTTAAAGAAATCTAATGCAAACCATGTACATAATTTAAAATTTTTAGTAACAATATTAAGAGTCAGGAGGAACATGCAAAATTAATTCCATAATATATTTTCTTTAACCCAATATATCAAAAATATTATCATTTCAACATTTAACTAATGTAAGAATTATTATCGAGACATTTTACATTTTTTTCATATTAAGTTGTGAAGCCTGATGTGTATATCTAAATTCAGACTAGCCCCATTTCAAGTGTTCAATAGCTACACATAGCTGGTGGTCACCATATTGGGTAATGCAGATTTGGTTCAACCTTCCCTTTGTAAATAACTAAAAGTGCTGGATAAAATCTAAATGAAGGCAAGAACCTAGAGAGTTAAGCTTACCACTGAATCAGATTTTATTTGAGACCATTTGCCAAAATGGCTAAATTGAGCTGTTATTTTCATGGCTCATAGGATTTCAGGAGGAAGACAGTCAAACTAGAACCCACCCTAGGTGGAGAGTCTAATAGGAAATCCTCCCTCCTTCATCAGGCTAAATGCCTTTTTGGCTTACTGGGAGAGAATGTAAGAGTGAATTAATGTAAGAGTGAATAAAAAATGAATCCATCCCATGTGCTATGACTAGACCACCTCCAAGGTAGAAAGCTGCCTTTAAAACACTTATTAAAATCTTGTGAATCAAATAAAAAATCATAAAGTAAACTATTAAATGCTTGAAACTGGGTAATAATGAAGCTACATATTAAAAGTTGTGGGATGCATGAGACCTTCTCCAGCAAGCCCGATCTTGCCCATTCATTCCTGAGCAGGTCATGGGCCTCTGCCCACTGGAGGGCTTATCACATGGAATTAGTATGCAATTGTAAGTTGGATGTTTGAGGGATTTGCTCTCTAGTCTGAGCATGCACAGGATTTCTCCACTGAACTCCAGCTCTCTTGTTTCTACCATGCTGGGTTGGTGGTCTGATTGGGATTTTGCCTCTGTTTCCTAACTGGGGCTGGAGTCCTGTCCTGAATTTCAGCCCACTGACTTCCCTAATGTGATTGAACTTGTTCCTTGGATTTTGAGACAAACAGATGACCATCTTGAACCTATACAAGATCCCTTTAAAAAGAAGAAGAAGAAGAAGAAAGAAGAAGGAGGAGGAAGAGGAGGAGGAGGAGGAGGAGAGAAAAATTATTTGTTGGATGTGGCTAAAATAGTACCTAGAGAAAAACTGATAATTTTACATGCTTTTATTAAAAATAAAGAGGATATACTAAGCATCCAACCCAAGAAGTCAGAAAATGAAAACGGAACAACCCCCTCCCCCAAAATAGGAGGAAGTAATAAAGCTATGCCCATACAGTTTTAAAGATAATTCCATCATACATTCAAAGGACAACTCTATTCTTACACAAATTCTTTCACAGAATAGAAAAGAAGAAATACTCCCTCAACTCATTTTATGAGTTACTGTAAACTTGAATCCCAAACTAAACAAGGACAGTGAAATGTCACTTAGCATAGATGTAAGAGTTTTTAAATAAAATATTGCAAGTAAGATACTCTCTTCACTCATTCAATAGACATTTTTTGAAGACCAGCTAGGAGCCAAGCTTTGTGCAATGCAATGGAGACAAGATGAATAATATATATTCTCTTGTTCTTAAGAAACAGCTAATTCAGTGGGAAGAGAGCTGCATTAATAATTATGAAGCAATAAAATTGCTCGAGGTATGCAATGGGAACAAAATGTAATAGGAACAGAGACTAGAATTCGCCTTGGCAAATTTTAGAAGGTTCCACTGGGAGATTTCTTGAGCTGAGACTTTATGGATAAGCAGGAGCTTGTCAGGTAGAGAAGAGGTGGTGTTGGTAGTAGAGGTAGGGAGGAGAGTAAGGATGTAATTTAGAGTATAGTGTGTGTGTGTGTGTGTGTGTGTATTGTATGTGCAGACTGTAAAGAATGGAACGGAGAAGGATGAAAAAACCCCAGCAATGGAGAGGAGGGCTTGTAAGTTTTCCTTTAATTTATACTTGATATGCAGCAGAAAGACATGACTTTAGTTAATATCTAAAATACTCTGTAATTAATGTTATCAGAGACTGCAGAACAAATACGAGCAGGTATAAAAATGAATATAGGTTAGGGTTCACAGAGTAGTGAATTAATCCACTAATCTTAGCATTTAACTTTCAATTTTTACTTGTGCTTATTTTTACTCATATTGTTTTTATTCATAGTGTTTGAGTATATTGAAGTCCATATAGTAAGTCTATATCAAGATAATTTATCCTGATGAAAATAGAAACTTGGGCGCCTGGGTGGCTCAGTTGGTTAAGCGACTGCCTTCGGCTTGGGTCATGATCCTGGAGTCCCGGGATCGAGTCCCACATCGGGCTCCCTGCTCGGCGGGGAGTCTGCTTCTCCCTCTGACCCTCCTCCCTCTCATGCTCTCTGTCTCTCATTCTCTCTGTCTCAAATAAATAAATAAAATCTTAAAAAAAAAAAAAGAAAGAAAATAGAAACTGAATTTTACTTTTAAATTTAAAAATTACATGGGGTGCCTGGGTGGCTCGCTCAGTCGTTAAACATCTGCCTTCAGCTCAGGTCATGATCCCAGGGTCCTGAGATCAAGCCCCACATTGGGCTCCCTGCTTAGAGGGAAGCCTGCTTCTCCCTCTCCCACTCACCCTGCTTGTGTTCCCTCTCTCGCTCTCTCTCTGTCAAATAAATAAATAAAATCTTTAAAAAATTTTTAAAATTAAAAAAATAAATTTAAAAATTACTTCAGGCCAAAAATAAAAAGTAAAACATATTGCCAGCATGCTATAATCACTTTCAAATCAGCTGATGTGCTTTAATAATTTGATTTCCAGTTGAAATTGCATAGCTCATCAAATTATAATTAGGCTAATTAGAGTGTTACATGTTAGTGTTTCTTATTGGTTGAAAAATTGTCATCGTGGAGTAATAAGCTTTTAGCCATTTATGCCTTTGGGCCGAACAGACTTTTATAGCAACCTTGAGATGTCTAATATTCTTATTATCAGTTTAATGGGCATTGGCTTCTGTCCTCTAATTGGTTGGTTATCAGTGTGGTTAAATTTCTGTAGGGATATGTATTGCACAAATTACAAGAGATAAATTTTATGTCCTGTTTCAGATTTCTTATTAATTTCCAACTTAACAGCACATGGTGAGTCCCCATCGCAGGGCCTGGGTTCTTAGAAACTTGCTGACAATTGCTTGGAGCCCAGAACTTGGCCTGTCAAGCTTCAGTTTATTTTTGTTAGATGGACGCTGTGGTGAACAGAGAGGTTGGATCAGCTTAGTGATTCCTAAACTGGCTGCAGGTAAGAGTCACCCAGGGAGGGTGTTCAGAGGGGTACCCTGGCCCCCCCACCTCAGAGATTGTAGGTCTGTAGGGCTGGGGTAGGTCCTGGACATTGTTTAACATGCTTTCTAGATGATTCTCAGGCAGTCAGCTGAGCACTGGAAATTGTTGAACTGGTGCTGCATTTTATTTTATTTTATTTTAATTTTTTTTAAAGATTTTATTTATTTATTTGAGAGAGAGAGACTGAGAGAGAGAGCACATGAGAGGGGGGAGGGTCAGAGGGCGAAGCAGAACTCCCCGCCGAGCAGGGAGCCCGATGCAGGACTCGATCCAGAGACTCCAGGATCATGACCTGAGCCAAAGGCAGTCGCTTAACCAACTGAGCCACCCAGGTGCCCTGGTGCTGCATTTTAATACTTTGGAACTGTGGGCTCTGCTCTATTAGAGCAGGGGTTGGGCTACTGTCGGTTTCTATAAGTAACATTTTATTGGAACACAGCCATGCTAATCATTTATGCTTTCCCGCTGCAGGGACAGACTCGAGTGCACCTGACAGAGGCCACATGGCTCACAAAGTGAAAAATACTTACTGTTTGACGCTTTACAGAAGTTTGCTTACCCTTTCATTAACGGGCTCCAACATCATTTCAATAGGTGGCAAACAGTATTTTAAAAAACAAAACAAAATATTAAAGTACATTGCATGTAAGTAAGTGCTGTTATGTTAAATCTGCTAATGTATATACATATGTTTACATGTATATGTTAGGTGTATACGTGTGTGTGTGTGTTTACAGATATTTATGCGTAACGGGGAATATGTATTTCTTACTGTGGGTAGCAGCCAAAAAATTTTGAAAAAAATTAAACGGTATTATCTGAGGTTGCTTTCATTTGTGGACTTTCTCTCCGTTTCCACGGCAACATGTGGGTGGGAGGGAGGTCTGGGTGGGACAGGAGATATGCAGCGAACATGCTTTACCTGACTTACTCGGCTTCTTGGGGCTGCTTCTTACTTGGTAAGTCAGTGTCACTCCTTTAAGGAAGGGTAATGCTCAATGTCCATATTTGTCCAAAATGTCATTGCTAGAAGGAGAACCAACTGGAGTTGTGTGCAGCGTGTGAGGACATTCAAATGGAGTGAATACTAAATTGATGGGGTTGTTATGAGGAGTAAATGTACATAGAGCCCCTGAAACCAGGAGGTACTATACAGTGCTAGGAGGCTAGTGTTTTTTATCTGCAGCCTCTCATTCCTGTGGTTGGTACCCACATCCCAGCCATAGGACGAGCTCCTGCACGTCCCCAACCACAGCACTGATGTCCCCATTTTGTGAAATGTATCAGTGGTGGCGTAAGGACCGAGGGAGACACATACCAGGGCCAGCGCTAGGGAAGGAAATGTGGGATTCAAATTCTTGGACTACTGGGACAACTCTTATTTCTAAAATTAATAATAATAGTACAGAAAAATATACTGTGTTTAGATTTCCTGGTGAAAATTAGAAAAATGTCTAATTTGCTAGCACTATGCTATGGTCTGAATGTTTGTGGAAATCCTAACCCCCAATGGTATTAGGTGGTGGGGGACTTTTGGAGGTGACTAGGTCATGAGAGAACAGCCCTCATGGATGGAATTAGTGCTCTTATAAGAGACACCAGAGAGCTCTCTGGTCCTTCCTGCCAAGTGAGGACACAGAAGGTGGTCGTCTATGGCCAGAAAGTGGGCTTTCACCAGACGCCGAATTTCCCAGTGCCCAGTCCTGATCTTGGGACTTCCTGATCTCCAGAACAGTAAGAAATAAATGTCTGTTGTTTACAATCCATGCATCCTGTTATAGCAGCCCAAAGGGACTCAGATGGACTATAAACCGTTGGCTGCCAAGATTAGGAAATGGACTTTCTGATGAATCAAGAAGTATAGTTATGTATAACACATTACTTCTTTGAAAAGAATTAGTACAAAGTAAAATATAATTTGCATTTTAAAGTGAAAGTAATATGATGATTCAGAAAACCCTTCCGCATCAAGCTATGCCTCAGGGTCACCATGGAGATGCATACAATTTTGGTTGCTTTGAAGGGGCTGCTAGATGACAAGCTTTTGCAGAGTTTAAACTCTGGTTCCTTTGTTTCCTAATTTGGTTAGGACCCTGTATATTTTTCCTTTATGTACAATTAATTGCAGGACTGAAAGGGACCCCAAGGTGTTCTGGTCTTCTGATCTGATGTTTGAATTACTTCTGAGTCAGTCAACAAATAGATACTGTGCACATACCATGTGCTGAGGACTATTCCATACACTGGGTCACACTAATGAAAAAATTTTCTTCCTAAGTGGAGTTCACATTCTCGCAGCCTGTGTTTGAACTCTTCCCTCAAAAGGGAACACATTCTGTGAGACAGCTCAGTGCATCTCTAGACATTGCAGTTTTTCTTGTCAATCTCGCTTCTCTCATTTAGGACGAATGCAAACCCAATCTTTCTTGACAGTCCTTCAAAGATTTGAAGACAGTTCTTACCTCCAACCTCATATCCTCCTACATCTACCCCCACTCCTCACCCCTGAATTTTCTCTTTTTCAAACTAAGAATCCTCCAGCTTCTTGCCCCACTTTTCACCGAATGTGATTTTTTTTTTTTAAGATTTTATCAATTCATTTGAGAGAGAGTGAGCAAGAGAGAGAGCATGAGCAGGAGGAGGGGCAGAGGAAGAAGGAGAAGCAGGCTCCCCACTGAGGGAAGCCCCATGTGGGACTCGATCCTGGGACTCAGGGATCATAACCTGAGCCGAGGGCAGATGCTTAACCCACTGAGCCATCCAGGCATCCCACGAGTGTTGTTCTTAAAGAAGAGTGCTTTATTAGCTTTAGTGGCCACTTACTAGATTGTGAGCGCTCAGCTCCAAATATACCCTTTGTTGCTATGCCCTGTGGGTGTTTTAAAAAAGAAAACAAAATTATTAAAGTACATTGCATGTAAATAAGTGCTGTTACGTTAAATCTGCTAATGTATATACATATGTTTATATGTGTATGTTAGGTGTATATATATGTGTGTGTATGTTTACAAATATTTATGCATAGTGGGGAATATGTATTTCCCCATACCCCATGGGTTTGCGGCCCCACAACGCAAATGGCACTCCACATTTGTCAGCTGGCTTCCTACCCATTCTGCCAATGGGGGCCCAAGCAGGAAACAGAAGGCAGGAGGAAGGACTCACTCTTCTTGTTTTACTCATCGTTGCTGCCGATGTGGCCTGGATGCCAGCTGTCTCCATGGCAGAGGCGGCCGGTCCTTTTCTCCAGCTTCTTCTTCTGGCACTCGCAGACCCGGCCCCACCGAACCCATCTTCGAGAGGCACCATCTGATGGACAGTGCTCCCTCCTCCGAGGTCTGAGTCCCACACCCCGGGCCTCTATTCGGAGTTCCTGAGGATCTTTTAGGACACCTTCGTCGTCTCTTGTGGCTTCAGCCCACCTGACGAGGGCTCCCAGATCTGTATTTCCTTCCCATACCTCTCTCCAATATTGTCATGTATCTTAGTAGACATCCTCCAGTCATCTCAAACCCATGATGTCTCAATCTGAATTTGACCTCGGAGCTTTCCCTTCCAGTTGGTAGAAACGTGGGTTCCTTCCGTCTCCCTCCTTCATCCACAGCCAGTCTCCCAAGGCAGGCCGTTTACACATTAGTATTTCTCAGATCTGTTCCCTCCTTTCCGGCTCCACGAAAACCGCCCTAAAGAAGTCCCTCACCACCTCTTGCCTAGGCCTTTCCTACAACCTCAAGCTGATCTCCTTTCTCAGCCCTTGGCAAGTCAATCCCACCCACAGAGGGTGCTGATCTGTCCAGGGCTCAAATCCAATAGCATTGTTCCTCCCCCTCACTGCTCAAGTTCCATCTTGTCCTTTGCTGTACCACCTTTATGCTTCAGCAACACCCAGCTGCACCTGCCATGTCATTTTGCTGTCCCCCCTTGATTGTCACCTCTGCCTTCCTTACACACATACTTTGCTGACTGCTTTAAAACCCAACTCAATGTCCCCTATTCGGGAAAGTGCCCCGAAACCTCCGCTACACATTCCTTTCCTCTATGCTCCCCACATACTTGGTGGTGTATTTTTTGTTTTATCAGTGCACATCACTCTGTTACAATAATCTTTCTTCCTCACTAGTCAGAGATCATTACTGCTGGAGACAACACCTGCCATGCATTTGGTTAACAAGTGCTTATTGGTGAGCTTCAAGGTCTCATGTGCTATAGGGGTAAATTAAATTACGTTTTATCATTAAGAATTCCCCCACCACATGGATATTACTCAGCAACAAAAGAACTGAACTATCGTTCCATGCAAAAATTTGGATGAATCTCCAGGGAACTAGGCTGAGTGAAAAAAAAAAGTCATATACTGTATGATTCCATTAGTATAAAATGACAAGTGCAGAGAGATGAATGGTTGCTAGGGTTAAGGAGAGGACAGAGGCAGCAGGGAAGTAGGTGTGGCTATAAAGGGCAACCCAAGGGATCCTTGTGTGGCTTTGGAGTGAGAGAACTGTCCAGCATCTGGACTCTGTCAATGTCAACATCCTGGTTGTGATATTGTACTATCGGTTTGCCGGATGTTACCATGGGGAGGAAATGGGTAAAAGGGACACATGAGTTCTCTCTGTATTTTTTCGTACAACTCTATGTGAATCTACAATGATCTCAAAATAAAAAGTTTAATTAAAAAAATAAGATTTCCCACCACAAAGAAAGTAGGCTTCACACATTTTCCAAATGCATTCTTTTTATTTGAGAAGGACGATCTCAAGGCAGTGCCCTTTGGGAAAGGCATCTCTCATCATCATGTACATCGAGATCAACCATTACTCTCAGCAAAGTACAAAAATACACACATCAGTGACTTCCGTACAATAAATACATAATCATGCATCCCACAATAAAAGGCACGGAAAACTGGTCACTTAGTAGTCATAAAAATTACTAGCTACATTAACAAAGCCACCCAAATTATCTGTATAAGTAACTGTAACAATATATTCCAAAGGTGAAAACACATAAAACATCTTTAAAATAGTATGCAATAAATATCTCAGTTGTATATATTTAAAAAATTATGCCATTGTAAACAGCATGTAAACAAACAAAACACATTTTCTTACCATTATTAAAAGTAATTAGAGCCAAAGTTATAACCTCTGCTCTGTCAGGTATATTTCACTGGCAAGTGTGCTAAGCAGTTAAAAGTTTCACTCTTTTCTGCAGCAAACAGAGCCCATTGTGTAATAAATAGACATGATCTGCATCTTTCCGATACAAGTAAAAGTTTCAAAACAGACTACCAAAATGTAGTAAATTCTTAACTATAAATAATATGGCAAAAGGCTAGGTTAAAACTATCTTGAAATGTAAGGGACAAAAGGAGCTATTATGTGAGGTTTTCAACATGATGTAAGTAGGGAGGCAAATAATTATTAATTATCTTCATTGAAAGGTGAGATAAGTGCCCAGTCTTCTGAGCCTCTTTCTTTTGTGGACCTTTTACAATATGGGGAACAAAGAGTAAAGTTGTATCAAAATAAGAATTTCCTTTTGCTAGAGAACAAATAAATGGTTGATACTTTATACTGATGGGCAAGAATGACTTCAAAATAGACCTATCAAAATGTAAATATACATACAAGTAAGGTTTTTTTTCCATACTTACCGACAATGAAGATAATTTTTTCCTTCCTGTAAGGGCACCCTATTGCCTAACCATCAATAAATATTCAGAGCAGTTAACTTCTTTATAACTCAAATGTTTTTGTTTTCTTTCATCTATATCAGTGCACCGGGGCATACAAATACTAGTAGTATATTTACTGTATGCTCAGATAAGTATGCTACCGTTAAATATTATTACTCCCTACTCCCCATGAAAAATAATCGAGGAGGAAATACCAACCCATAACTTCAAATGGAGTCTCTGAAGTATACCAGAAAGCATAACTTTATAATTTTTTCCCTCTGCTGTGGGTTTACAATGCATACTTCATATATTTTGGTGTATGTGGCATTAATAGGGATATATGCCTTCCTAAAATGGACTTGAAATGTAACCCTTGTTTGACAAATCTATTAGTCTCTTGGACCACACATAGCACATATGGTTGTGGAAATGGGGTTCTATAGATTGATGAAAGATGTACTCGACAAGTGATGGTCAAACATTATTTGTGGTTATATAAAAACTGGACATAAAAATGGGAATAATTCTTTATGACCTAGAATTTGATTAATTTTGGGGGTGGAACAAGACTGCTCTGAAATCACCTGAGAAATATTTGGTTTAAAACCTGTCCACCTAATTTCTTAGGCTGTAGAAAATAATTCTGAAGACAAACTATTTTATTGTATTCCCAGCATCTAATTGTCAAGTATAAAGCAGGTAGAAAAAGGTCTCTCAAGTGAGAAAAGGAAGAGGGCATTTAATTTAGTGACATGCATTTTTTATTACTATTTAATTTTAGAAATTATTAACTATGAAGAACTTTTTGTGTTGACCTTTATCATGATTTGGGAACATGGTAGGAAGGTTTTATAGACTCATAAAAGAAAAACAAACTGTTAGGTATTAGATTTTAGTCTTTATGTTCTATAAGGGGTGATAACAGTAGAGAAAAGCTGTCTTACATTTGCATTTTTAAAAAATGAAATAATCATTAGCTACAAATGACCTGAAATCACACAAATTCAGTCTATATCTCTGGCTATTACTTTTGAGAAAATTTCACCTTCACTATTGGTTTTGATTCTTTCTTAAATCTTATTTTGTGTAGGTGATCAATGTATGTGTTTTAAATAATTGTATATACTGAATGTGTCTTCAAAGGAGAAAGGTAATCTTTAGGGCATATTTGTGAATTATAAACAAGAATTTGACATGTGAAAATTTTGTAAGCCTCATTTTTAAGAAACAAGAATTCAGATTTGGTAAATATTTCCGATTTAAAGCTAACAAATGACTATCCTTTTCCAAACAATCTCTCTCCCTTGATGTTCATCCTCTGGTGGCTTGCCCAGAGTGCATGCGTGCTTACCTGCTCATGAAGACACACACCCCTCGTGTGACTCACGGGAGTCTAAGCTTGCATTTGTGAAAGTATAAAAATATAAAGAAGTTCGGGTGGTCTATTACCTTCAGTCCTTCAAAAACATTTATTGAAGTCCTATTATGTGCTAACCCCACACTGAGACTACAAAGATAGAGAAATTCAGAGGGTGGGGGGGAAAGGCAGACATATATATAATATTGAAATATGATGTTATTTTAACAGAGAAAGTTTCAAGATGCTATGGGGCATGAACGGAATACTAAACTCTGGCTGGGAAAGTCAGGTAGAGCTTCACAGAAAGTTAAATCTGAACTGAGTTTTGAAAGCGTAGATCTCTGGCAAGTGATTATGCCAAGGCAATGAATTGGGACTAGCTCCAAATTCCTGAATTACAAAAGGTCTCTAGAGGAAATGGCGGCTGAGCATGCTAAAAAGGGGGAGATGAGGCCAAGCCAGTAAGCCCCTCATCTGTCACGCTAAGGAGTTAGGTTGCTCCACAAAAAGGAGAACCTATGTAAGGATTTTTAGCAAAGGAATGACAACGCAAACGTGTGTTTTAGAAAGACCACTCCGTCGACCTCGTGGAAGATGAACTAGAGGTAGGAGGGAATGTTTGCAGGAAAACTGGTTGCGGAAAAACTGTGACAAAAGCACAGGAGAGAAAGATCACGAAGGGCTGTACTGATAGAGGGCTGACTAAGGCAAGGGGACCATTGGTTTACTTACAATTAGAACATAAAATGCCAATTCAACTTTTGAGATGGACAAAAAATGAAGTACGCAACTGCATAAACACTGAGAAAACTTTAATATAAAAAAATGCTTTTGCGGGGCGCCTCGGTGGCTCAGTTGGTTAAGCGACTGCCTTCAGCTCAGGTCATGATCCTCGAGTCCCGGGATCGAGTCCCGCATCGGGCTCCCTGCTCGGCAGGGAGTCTGCTTCTCCCTCTGACCTTCCTCCCTCTCATGCTCTCTGTCTCTCATTCTCTCTCTCTCAAATAAATAAATAAAATCTTTAAAAAAAAAATGCTTTTGCTTATACAATCCAAAACCAAGATTGGGGTTAAGCAATGGTTTTGTTCCATATTTTAGTTTATGAGTTTGGCAGAGGCACATAATCACATCATGTGCTATGAAAACTGTGTCATCTCTCAAAAGCTTTCTGATAGCTTTTCCAAGTAAAAGGAGGTGAGGAAACAAAAGAGCTGCTCAAGTTTAAAATTCTTCCATCCTCATCATCATGTATACTAAAAAGCTGATACCCAACTGAGATTTGTAAACCCCGTAGGTTCCAATAAAAGTTATAACTACTTGAATTATACTAGGGTCATCTGTATGCCAGGTCATCATGAGAAGTAAATACCCAGAAAAATAATTTCTTCCTGGCACTGTACCAAATCATTCTGGAACCACCATTTAGAGACCTGTCTTCTTGAAAACTAGGTTGTATCATTAAGACACACCAAAATCCCATGCAGACGAGTTCTGATTCGGGCTTTTCCCTCTATCCTGCAGCTTACACTCTCTCATCATTTCAACATTTTTAGGGGGAGGGGATGTAACAGGAGCTCCAAGTTATCATAGTATGCCACAATAAATACCAGGTTTAGGAATAAAATTTTTAAGTATCAGTCAGCGACTGAATTCAAATGTCAGGTAAAAATAAAAGTCAGTATTCACTTACCCTCACCTATATTTAATGATTTTAACAAGGCTATTCTAATTTTTCCCCTTTAACTGTACTCAGATTTCCATTGTGGTAACAATGAAAACAACCTCTTGTTTCTTTACAGGAAGTTGCGAAGGTACTTTGCATGAGGGAGCACCATTCCACAGCCAGAGAATGTAAGCTAGAGATCCAGCTTCAGATTAAACAGCAGGGGAAACATTCAGAATTCACTTAGTATAGGGAAGTGACATCACAGGATAAAACAAGTTAAGAAAGTCCCATATTCATTTTTGTAACCACTGATTTAAGGAGACATTTTCCTCTTTGGGGAGTTTATCTAAGAAAAGACATGAAGATCTGAATTTAAAAAAAAATGTATCTATATGCTACTATAAAATGGTTGGTTGGGGTGAGTGTAGAAAAAACAAAATTACTCTAAATTTCTGAAGATTTTAGAAGTGGGAGTGAATGAATAATATGAACCTGTAGTACACAGATGAAAATTCCCATAACCTACTCTGGTGCAGAGAGTATTAATGTAACCTCACTCTCCTTTCAAACTGAACATCAGGGATATTAGTTTGGACTTTCAGTTTTCGTACTATAATTTTGGAAGTCTTTCTTTGTCTATCAAACGACAGCGGGAAAGAATTGGTAAATTTAAGTATGATTCACACTTACATAATTTCTGCTGTAAAAGAGAAATTACCAAGTCCTTAGAATTGATAATATTGTGTGCCATTTCTAATCGGGATAGTTGAAACACCAACACATGCACAGTTTGTAGAAAAGACATAGTGAGCCAGTGCCAGAGTCAGTTACAGAAACAAATAAATCTAAACCATATTTCCAACTCCAGAATCATGTAATTCAGCTATTTACAATATTGTAAATTTTGACAATCTTTCATTGTTTCAAACGAAAGGAAAATCTATCACTGCTAACAAATCTCAAGGCTTAGCAAGTTCATGAGAATCTCTTCAGTCTGCATGGTACCGTCCGATCCACATTTACAAATATTCTTCTACAGGAACTAGCTAAATCCTGACTCGGTCTTCCTCTGTCAATCACGAAGTTGACAAAGCACAGACATTTTCGTCATGTGATAAACACAAACGATGAGGTCATCCAAACTACCTGCTTCACTGACTTCTAAACTGCAACGGTAGAATGAGCTCCCTGAATTCATTGGCTATTTTGATACCACATGGATCCAGTCTCAGACTTGACCAGTGTGACTTTCTTGGTTTTTGTGGTATTGTGCCTACCATCCATCTCACACATGTTTGGCGTTTCTATAATATAAGGTGGAAGATATCTATGTTCATACTATTCATTTCTAAATCTTTGCCAAATTACCAGCTTGAGCTCCCTTTTCTTTATAATGTTTCCATATTTCAAAATAATGTTTATCATATATTTTTCTTGCCTTCAATAATTGCTTGTGCAACAGTAAAATTAACACAAAACTCTCTTTAAAGTTATAGTAAATTAATTCTTAATCTCCTACTATAGTTCTTAAACAGTTCACAATTCACCTATTGTTCACACTGTAAAACAATAAGATGGTTGAATTTAGGGCTTATTAAATTGGGTTCTTTGGTGTACAACATTGCCTCACATTAAGTCAGGACATTTTTTTTTCTTCCTCAAAAACATGTAATTCTATTCTCTGTGGTAGGTCATGCCATTATGTTTCAAATTTCTATTTTTTTTTTTTAAGAGTTGAACAAAGAATACTTTTTTAAACAAAAGTAACTCAAAACTCGATTAAAATCCCACTGACTTAATTGACAGAAACAAATAAAGCATTATCCATCAAGGTTACTATTTGTAAAGTAGGCCAGTCAAATATGCGTTAAAAATACACACCCTGGAATCTAAAGCTGGCCCCTAGAAGTCGGTGATATTTTTTGGGTTCAAGAATCTCAGTGGTCAGTTGAGTGTTATACAATGGCATACAATCGCTGAGATCTCTTTTACAAGAAAAACAAAGTTTATCATAGAAAAGAAGTTCTGACTTGAAGATAAAATATATATTGAGAAAATACAGCACAGTGAATCCCTTGGTTACATTAAATTCTTAATATTGGTGATTTCATTTTGGCTTTATGCCTTTTTCCATATTTATTTTAAATATGCAAGTTATTTTTTAACAAATCCCTATTACTATTTAATTATCAATGATGGTAAAAAAGATACCATTTTTTTTAACAAGGAAAAAATTGGGCATCTGTTTGACAGAAATGAGTACTTCAAGTACGTAAGTAAATCATTAACAGACCTATTACACTCTAAGCAACAGCAGTAAAAAGAGCTAGAATATGCATTTTGTATAAAGATTAAATTTCACAACATAATAAATAAATGCACTGATTTATACAACTTGAGAAAACCTTCTACTGATGATCACAAGTAATACTGTCTTATCACTGACTTTGTTAATATCAGCACTGCCTCACATAGAGATTCAAAGGTAAAATTCTTGCCCCCAAAGCCACAAAATATACAAAGCTGGTTTGTTATTAAATATTTTGTCTGCCAAAATTCCTGCAAACTAAAATACATCTTGGCAGTTTGAATAACCAGCATGATAATTATTTTGGTATCAAAAGATAAGAAAAATTTTAATATGAAAATTAATAAAACCAGTAAAAGGAGAAACCTGTTGTATAAATAGACATTTTAACATAAGAGTGAGACTTTTATCTCACTTGAGAGGAAGAAACAAATTCCATACAACTTACTTGAAGATCTGAAAATAATTATCATATTTCCCCAGCTCTAGATAAATATATTACTCCAATTTATTAGTCATCTTCAATATACAATATATAACTCACAAAACTGGGACGGTTACAATACCAAAATCTTTCACAGCACTAGTTACCAGTTACCAGAACTGTAAGAAATCTTTAGCTACATATCAGCTTAATACTTAGAATATACAAATAGATATGGCTAAGCTGTGGTAAACAATAGTGCAAACAGTAAGGACCACAAAATATATTCTTTTTTCTTTTCAGCTTGTTTATCTAACTGCGTTATCCTACTTCACTGGCATCATCAACTGAATATGGAACTTATCTTAATGCATTTTAAAAGTATCCCTATGTTCTTTTAGGTATGGTAAATTTACTCTTGAAATGCAGTTCCTATGAAATACCCAGACTATTTATAAAGTCCTACGCAATGAATAACTTGTAGCTAAAATGAAATGTTTTATGTGAACTTTTCTAGCTTTTAAGTAGTGGCTTGGTTTCTGTTTTTCCAACTTAAGCTTGGATGTGCATCAAAAATTAAGAGAGAAGATATAAATATGTGTAAATAGAATATCTTAGTTATATAAGGGGAATCAGTATGTTCATCTACAGTAGTAATATGGGTTTTTATCTTAAACATTGTTACTGAGTTTAGTGCAGTTTCAGTTACTGTTAAACTTATTTTCCTGAAAATAACGGAAAGAAGTATACAAATAGGTACAGTCCAGCTGTCTTTTATCTCTCTGTTCTCTGTAATGATAAACCTTTATAGTTTTTTCTGCTAACAGACATGTCTCTAAATGAAATTTGGAGACATTAATAAAAAGAAGCAATAATAAAGGTAAAGAATGCTTTGGGTATTAAAAAACTAATAATCATTGCCTTTTTAAAGTTTTGGTTGTTTCTTTAGGAAAGCATCCTACTGCAAAGGCATCATATTACCATCTGACACAGAGATCACTATACAAAAGTCAAGGGGAGATGCCTAGCAGAGACAAACAAGTCCCAGGCCCCATGGCTCTCGGCAAGGGCAAGCCAGAGAGGGAGACACATGGCTGCCAAGCACCATGAGAACCGCCAGGGAGGTTATTCCATTGACCAATAGTTAGTATTTGAAGAATCTTCACTGTTCACTCTTTCCAACTGATTTTAAAAACTTGGTGTTTTAAAACTGCCACTTGTATTATTATCATACTCTGAACCCATTGTTTTACCCAACTTCCATCTGAAAAATGCAGGATGAGTTCATTCTGTGGGGAGAGGGCAGGAGAGATCCTAAACGTCAGGCTGAGAGATGTAGTGTTTATGGAGCTTAGTGAAAAACTATATCCTTGAAGAATTCGCATCTGTATAACATGAAAGTCCATTGTGTTGGACTAAATAGATGATTTACTTCAGAAATGATGTGTATAGAGGTTTCCACTGTAATTTTCTAAGTCATAGCTTTGCATAAATATTTTCTTTCTCAAATCCTGTTAAAAATAACTTCTCTTAGGACTAAAATAGTGCCCTCTTTATTCCTTAAAATTAGCTAAAGAATCTCTAGGCAGTAATGTCTTGGTAAATGATATCAGTATGTAAAAATGATTAAGTATTGACAATAAATCATTGGGAAAGATCATATTATAGAATTAAATAATTTGTATTTTAAGGATCAAAAATATACTTTGCAGGCACTACTTTAAGCAATTATTAAGTCTCTGAAAAATCAAGATAAGTTGGCATAATAAGAAAAACAAAGTCCAGCAAAACATGCCTTCTTTGAGGGCTTTAATGACACATTCAGTTTACTTGGAGTCATTTGCTTCTTTCTTTTTTTCCCCATGCCTAGCGATTCATTTCACGTGCGTGTGCTGTTTGTATCCTCAAGTTTGAACTATGTCAACAAGATAATCTAGTGATAAGAGAAAGTGAAATGTACAAGTTGTAGGAGACTGACCCGGTCTTTACTTATCTCAGTACATATTCTTCTGAAATGTTCCCTGTGACTTAAGTTGTGAACAAATAAGAATGCCACGTGAGCAAGAAACTGAGCAAATGTGGATTGTTAGTGACTTAGGTGTGAGGTGGGAAGCTGGAGAAAGGCCAGCTATGTTGGTCAGCCAATTTCCTGTTTTATCTTAGCTACCAAAATATACCCCTGAGTAGGCAGGGTTTATCTAGATCCAGAATCAGGAATAAGCATTGAGAAGAAAACTCAGTGAGGATGGTGAGTGAGTTAAAGCTCATTTCTGGGATTTCTAGGAAGTAGTGGGTTGGGGAATGAGCTATTCTGAGGGCTTTTTGAAGAACTTGAATCCCTAATAGCTGGGAGGGATAAAATGTGGCTAGGCCAGTGCTGATCACTGACAAATCTTGCTTAAAAGGAAGATTGAGATTTGATAGGTCTGGAGTGGACCTGAGATTCTGCATTTCTATAAGCTCCCAGGTGTCATGGATGCTGCTGGTCCATGGACCACATTTGAGTATCGAGGATCTAGACCAGTGCTGTCCAGTAGAATTTTTGCAATGATGGAAATGTTCAACATCTGTACCATCTGCTATAGTTACTGAGCACTTGAAATGTGGCTAGTGCACTTGAGAAACTTTCTAATTTAATCAATGTAAATTTAAATAGCCACATGTGGCTAGTCCCTACAATATTGGACAGCATGGGTCTAGACATTCACAGGTCATCTCTTCTCAGCCAGAGCAATCTATATCACAGTCCCCAAAGTATCTAACCCACCAATGTATTTAGATTAGCAGATTTCCTTTTATACAATGCAAACTGTAAAATTAGTTTTGTTTTTTTTTTAATTTATTTATTTATTTGACAGAGAGGGACACAGAGAGAGAGGGAACACAAGCAGGGGAAGAGGGAGAGGGAGAAGCCAGCTTCCCGCCGAGCAGGGAGCCCGATGTGGGACGCGATCCCAGGACCCTGGGACCATGACCCGAGCCGAAGGCAGACGCCCAACGACTGAGCCACCCAGGCGCCCCTAAAATTAGTTTCTTTAAATTGTTTTCTTCCTAACACTTTGCTTAGATGACCCATAATGGGCACTTAAGTAGGGAGAGGTGAAAGGAGTCCTTTTGCAGAGATAGGGTCACACATGGCAGTGAGGATTTGAGCAACCATCACGGTATTGGGCATGTGGGAGATGGGAAGCCAGGAGGCTGGAAGGGAACTCACAAAGGGAGGTGGGATAATACTGAAGGGAAAAATGGAATACTTTAAAATTTTACTTAGGTCTGACCCTGTCCCCTTCCTCCTTGAAACACAAGTTCTGGGGCACCTGGCTGGCTAAGTTAGCAGAGCATGGGACTCTTGGTCTTGGGGTTGTGAGTTCAAGCCCCACGTTAGGTGTGGACATTACTTAAAAATAAAATCTTAGGAGTGCCTGGGTGGCTCAGTGGTTAAGCGTCTGCTCAGGTCGTGATCCCAGGGTCCTGGGATCGAGTCCCGCATCAGGCTCCCTGCTCAGCGGGAAGCCGGCTTCTCCCTCTCCCACTCCCCCTGCTTGTGTTCCCTCTCTTGCTGTGTCTCTCTCTGTCAAATGAATAAGTAAAATCTTTAAAAGAAAATTCTTAAAAAAAAATATATATATATACATATATATATATGTATATATATATATATATATATACATAAAACAAATTCTTCCTCAGGAGAATAAGACTGTAGGGGAATGGATGTTGGCTGGGCTCTGATTCCCCTTCACCCCTCCCAAATTATCCAGGTGTGGGAAAGCCTAGCGGCAGGACGGTGCAATTAAAGCTGGCAATCCGGAGCAGGTTTAAGCTTCTCACCTCAGTTCAGGAATGGATCAAGGTACAAAGGCCCCACCTGCACTCCCCTGAGCTGTGATCAGATTCCAGAGAGCAGCTCTTCCTACTTTTTATTCGAGGCCCCATCAACTCTAAGAAGCTGCTCCTCTGTGACGCTGACAGGCGCCTGAGGAGGCTCTGAGGACACCATCTTGGCAAACAGATGTGAGTAAGGTCATCTGGGTCCACACCAGCCACGCACAGACAAAGCATATAGGAAAAATTGCTCTTATTTAACAACGACAAAAAAGAGAGCAAAATTGTCATTTTAAAGGATTTCCCTCATTCAAAAGCCATCTGCAAGAAAATGCTAGTTAACCAAAGAGTCCATTAATGGAGGTTTTACAGCATAGATAAGAGTTATTACCTAGGAGTAAAAAGACCAACATCAAACAAAAAATTTAATCATTTACATCTTACTCTCAAATTCTGAACATGTAATAGCTTAGACCTTTTCTAGTGGCAAAGGGGTATTTTGGGCGAACGGAAATCAATAAAGATTTTTATATTAGCTAATTCTTCTCTAGAGTTCCTTGCCTCTTTGCCCCTACCTTTCTTTTTTTGGCCGAGCTGGTCAGGGATCTGTGATCTCACAGCTGAGTTCCAAAGAGAGGCTGGCATCTCTTTTTTAATTCTATAGGGAAATGCCTGGAAAAGCAGGACCCCTTGCAGGGGATGGGGAGGTGGGGACTATAAAGGGACTGGAAAAGAAGCCCTTTGATTTCATAAGTGTAGGTAACATTCCAATATGAAGTGAGTAGCTTTTGACTCTTTCACACTACTTGATATAATTCCCTTTGGAAAATTTCTATTTATTCACAACTTAGACAGGTAAAATATATAGTCAGACACATTTGGTCAGGAACTCATCAGGCTCATTTATTTTTAAGATATCCAAATTTTGTGATTTTTTTTCCTAGTAGTTAAATACCCAATTTATGAATAAGAATAAAGTGTCAAATATTTAAACTCCTTTGCTATAATTAAATTATATGTCTGACAATGTTCATTTTAAATGCTTTCCCACTAATATTTCTCATTAAGCATTTGGCAAATAATTGTCTAGAAAATATCAATGAGAGTGTATTTCAAGATTATGCATATGTAAGTGTGAATGTACATGTATGTGTATAGACACACACAAGTGTGTATGTGTACGTGTGTGTATGTGTATCTATTGAGCACCTACTTAGAAGGCTACTTCATGAAAATTGTCATCACTGGGTCAATACCCTGTTTTCTTCTCTTATAAAATAGATTTTTAAATATTATAATTAATTTTTGGTACATAATGTCTAAAGAAAGATTGTTTAAGGATATTTTTGTGACTTTTTAACACATGCCTTTGGCTTTCAAAGATTTGGTAATTGTAATGTTGACTCCTAATAAGCTTACACTGAAGTATAGTGGTTTAGAAAAAGGCAAATAATATCTACCTGATAAAAGAATTAAGTGAGATAATAATAATAATAATAATATTAATAATATAAAGCCCTTAAGAAAAAATTTAAAAATTTAAATTTCTTGTTGAGAAGTTGTGTCAGTAGTCACTCCAGCTCAGTGGGTAAGTCTGGGTGACCAATCACTATACAAATCCCAGTTGAGACCTTGGGGAAACTCAAGGATGAGTTGGATGTCAACAGCCCACTATATTATAAATGCAAACAGAGTATTAAATAAATACTAAACTAAAGCAAAAAAAACCCACAAAATGTGGGAATTTTGGTTTGGGAAGCTATAATAAGTTTTGTTCGGCAACAGAACATGTAATTTTATAAAAATATCCAGAGATTTTCTTAATGCTCATGTCTACTGTTGATGATATAGAGTGACATCAAATTGACCTGCATAAAATGTGTATCATTTGTTGATTATGGCACAGACATATGGTCACAAATTCTTAGATACAGCGTCTATCCAAAGTCCCACATCAAAGAACAGAAAAGTGCCTTGAACCAACAAAAGGATACTTTGGTAGTAATAAATTAAATTCCATTAAAACTGACATGAAAGCTAAGTTTTAAGAGATTACATGTGACATGCAAGAAAAAGAAAGACCATTCAGGCAGGAATGTCGTGCATTAAGATTTGCATTCATTCATAATATTTGAGGGGTTTCAACCATTTTCTATGACCACTGAATGCTAGGAATCTGAGGTGACACCCAATCTAACATTCAAAACACAACCTAATTTATATCTTAGTCTCCTAACCAGTGACTTTAAGGAAGAAGCCAATGCCTCCAGTAATGAAACCTAAGAAGTTTTAGCCACATATTGTTATGCAGTCACGTAGTAAGAACATTCCATCTGACCAGGTTTAAGGAAAGTCAAACATAAGTAAACATTTCCACCTTTCAGACAATGCAATTGTCTCGGATTCTTCCTACCTTCTTACTAATATGAGCATATTTGAACACGTCAAGTTTGCACAATAAGGAAATGGCTTTGTGGAATGTATTATTTGGCACAAAAATATTTTCTAATACCTCAAATGAAAATTTTCACCCACAGCAAAATATCAAGCCATAGAGGTGCTTCCCTGGTGCTTGCTTTTCTACGCAGAAAAGTACAGAAACAGACAATTGCTTCTAAGAGCTTTGCATTAAGTAGCATTTACTTCCTTTCCAAGGAATAGCACCAATATGATTACACCTCAGACTGGGGAGTGCTCCTTCCAAGCTCTTTAATTCCCTGGAGAATTCGCTTCATATGACCCACTTTCGTTATCCCCAGGTCCTAAAAAAAAAAAAAGAAAGAAAGAAAAGAAAAGAAAAAGAAGAAAAGAAAAGGTAGGAAAAACAAGGAGAAGGAAAAGAAAGAAGTTTATTGACAAGAGAAAACTGGGGATTAATTATTTCACTAGCAAACAGTACAATTAGCATTCAGTTCATTTAGTTTAGTTTCTACTCAATGACTTAGGAAGCATAAGGTACGAAAATCAGTTTATAAACCGAAACTAACCTGACACTGAAACATTACCAACCAGTAAAAAAAAAAAAAAAAAAAAAAAAAATCACATCCTATACAAACTCTTAAATGTGACATTCTCAGAAATTATACACAATGGCGGTTCTTCAAGAGTTAAAATCTCCTTTTTACTTCTGCTTCTTTTTTTAAAACACAGGTCCTTTTGGGATCGCTGAGAAAAGTGACATGAGACATCAGGGCAGCCGCAAGTGGCCTGAAGGCACTTCCGTCCTAAAATAGTAAACTTCAAAGTAAAGCCTAATCCTAATGACAGAGATCAGTGGCCACCAGCTAAATTTGGAATGTCAGTGCATTTTCGGTTACATTTAGAGTTTTCGATTTGAGCGGACTGTTTAAATATTTGTTCTCCTTGGTAAGGCAGAAGTATAAAAAATTACTTCAACCTAGCTCTCTGCGGGTTGATGCTTTTCCTCAGAACACTTGTGGCCTTTTCCCCTCAGAACCCTCCTTGTTTCTTACAGAACCATCTTCCTTTAAAGGGCCAAGAATTCAGTATTTAGCTTTCAGCATGGAGGAGGATTCCAGACTGTAGCGCGCACAGCAGGTACTCGGCAAATAAATCTTTGTGGCAGGAATGAAGGAGATGCATACAAGAAAGCCATGACATTCACTACTTGAAAAACTAAAAGAAAGGGTGAAGACCTCTGAACCCTATAATTTGTTTAAGTGTAATGGGCACTATCAATTGGCTAATACGTGACGTCAAACCAATTCTGCATAAAAAAGAGAGGGCTTGAAATATCTGAAAATTAGCAAAAAGATGGCTTCCAAAGCAGCCTCGAAAACAGGATTATAAGGTACCACAAAATTATGTGTCTGAGATGGTAAAGATTCCAAATGTCTGTTCCATTTCGTAAGCTAAGAGCATTATTTATTTTTAAGCTTTAAGTGAAATAGATCAGACGATTGTAAGCACATTCACACACACGTGCTCTCTCTTCCATATGCTCTACGGGCTCTCTGAATTCTATAGCAGCGATGCTACCCACAATTTTGAATCTTTCTGGAAAATACTCTTTCCACAGCAAGTTCTCTTGTCAAGCTTGAGATAATTTCTGGGTCACATTTTTACAATATGCAACGGACCCTGAAAAATATTTTCTCATAGGACACCAGGCTATTCATAACCAGTGTTAAGGCAACTATGTTTCCTGAGCGTATGCTCACATAGCAAACTTAAAAGCAAGGCCAAATCCTAAAGAAAGACAGTCCGCACCTGCTACCAAACTGCAAAATATAAATGCATTTACAGTTGCATTTAGATTCTTTGATTTGAGTGGGATATTTTAATATTCTTTCTGCTTTGTGATAACATAATTATCTGATTAAGAAACACACTTAATATTAAATATTTTATTTCAGGCCATACGCACGTTATATTTTCAAGAATAAAAACTTCTTTGGGAGAAGCAGACTCTACTCAGAATTACCATTTTGGTTGTAATGAGATGAATGTTTTCCACAGAATTACACTAACTTCTAGCTATATTTTCTCTGTCTTGAGCTCAATACCTTCATGTCTTCTAGGAGTTAGGCTGTGATAAAGTTATGCCATGACATCTGTTATATCGTTCTTAATTTATTTTTATCATATTCTTTATTATGGGCCTTTTCTTTCTTTGGATGAACAGGTCTAATTTTGCAGAGACATGCTTTGTAGATATTCAGTTATCTTTCATATGCAACTTTCCAAATGGAAAAAAAAAATTAAAAAAAACCCAACCACGCAAACAAAACCATTGCATCTTTGCCGCTGTCTTTTGATGTCCCTCACATTTGCCTATGGTCTTCCTGGAAGGAGAATAATGCAATCAGTTTATTTATTTCCTAAAGCACCTCAGAAATATTTTTCCTTTCCCACCTTAACACTGTCACATTGCTATCTCTAGTTGTCTTGCTGATAAGAAAGTAATACCTGAGCCAAGATCTGAGCAGGAGTAAGCCAGGTGCCGGGTCATGGGAGATATATACTGTAGGAGGGTGCACCTCTAAAGGTGAGGAAGAGTCTAGTATTTTTAAGCAAATGGACAATGGCCAGGGGGGATGGGGTACAGCCCAGCGAGGGGCCAGTGATTCCACAGAAGGTTCCATAAATGGGCAGGATCTTGTAGACCTCCCAAAGATGCGAGTCTATTCCAGTAAAATGGGAAGTAACTGAAAGGTGATCTATCTGATGTTAAGAGATCACTCTGGTTGCCGTGTGGGTAATGGGCTAGAGAGAGCAAGGGTAGCAGCAGAAAGGCCAGTTAGGAACTCTGGTTTCACACGGGCGAGCGGTGCCCTAGCATGCGGTAGGAGCGTGGAAAGCAGAAAGAGAAATGGATGGAGTTTAGAAACCTGGCTCGGTGATGGGCTTAATGAGTTAGGGGACCAGGATAAGGAAGAGGAAGGCGCTGAGTATGACCATGGGCTTCTCTGGCTTGAGTGCCTGGAAGGAGAGAGGGGTGATTTTACGAAGATATCCGCAGAACAGAGGTTTGGGTTTTGACATGTTAAGACTGACTCCCCCGTGTGATAGGCAACTATCAAGTAGAGTTGGTGATAAAATCCTAAAGCTCCCAAATGAGGTCAGGGCTGGAGGTACAAACCTGTGAACCACGGACATCTTCATGGACCGTATTTGCAGCAATGGGAATGGACAAGGTTACCCAGAGAATAGGCGATCCTTTAGCAACACTTAAAGACTTTATTCTGAAGAGTCTGCTCCCTCTTATAGCTACAACCAGAGATCAAGGGGAGCTCATTTGCTACCTTCACAGCTTTGTTCTATAGCAGGCTCTTTCCGAAAAATTATCTTCCTTTTTTCATTCCCCCACGCCCCGTTTTAGAATGAAAAGAGTTAAAAAGGACGATGTCAATGCAAATTTCTGAAAGAAAAGTTTTAAGGGAAAGGATGTCATTTGCATTAAAAATAAAAACAAAGGAGAACAAAAAGTCCCATGATAAAGCTAAAGAGAAAGTTTACGAAAATAATTCTTAACCATTTCCTTTTTACTCATACTCTTTCTTCTAGCCAAGTCCTATCACTCTAACTCTCCTATGTGTAGGAGCTTTGTTTTTCCATTCTGTAAATATTGGCTTTACCCATTGTGTATGTGTGTGTGTGTGTATTTGTATGTTTATGGTTGTGTGTACATATATAACATATACATATATAATTATATATACACACATATTCAGTCTTTTCCTTGAATTTATGCTTATTCATGGCAAATGAAATGTAAGCTCCTAGAGAGGCTGGCATAATATATCAATCAGTAGCTATTCAATAAATATTGCTGCCTGCCAAGGATATAAGAAGCTACATAAATATGTTGGATATAATGATCCCCTACATTTATTTTTTCGTGCACTCATTCCAAGTTTTGAAGTCAACCTTTACTCTAGGAACTCTAGCCCTGTATATTTTGCTATTTTCCAGATTTGGGACTCTCAACTGCGGTAATTAATTAATCTATTGTTTTATTATCCTGGTTAAAAATGTTTAGGTAGATGTGGTGTCCACTTTTAATGTGCTAAAACTGTATGACTCTGCTTTATAAAATCCTATATATTACTCACTAATTGTGCAAAGATCTCTGCTAACACATTTGTAGATAAAGGCACAGCAGTTCATGAATTTGTTAGGAATTCACTGTATCATAATTCTGTGCAATTCAGAACTTGGTCTACAGGAAAGAGATCACTCCAACATATGTTAAAGGCTTTGTCACTTGCTTATTACTCAATCTTGGAATTTTAAAATGGCGGTGTTTGGTAAGAAAATCCAACATGACAAAATCCTACGCGTAACCTTGGAATAGAATAGTCTACTTTGGCCATGTGGAGTCTCCATCCCCCAAAATAAAAGGGAATTGCTGCAGACCATGAATTAATGATTTTCTTTCTCTGAAATAAATGCCAAATAGGCTCTAAGCTGCATTCTAGCAAAAGCAAAACATAATTTTTACTTCATTTACTAAAGAAAATAATAAATTTCTTTTTGAGCATAATACAATCATAACAGTAAGTCACAGAGAGGTCTAGTTGTTCACGTGAGCTCTGAAAGGGCAGTCAGAAACACAACAACATCATAGGACCCTCAGTTGCCACTGCTGTAAGTTTCTAATCTAGTTCCACATATTAGGAAAACTTGTTATTGGTATTTTGAATAAATTTTTAGTTGTTAACCTTTTATTAGATTTTTTTAGTCATTTTCAGCAACAGTGATCCCCTCTCATGCTGATCCAATAAAATGAACTGATGGAAACATGAGCTATTTGGAAGTATTAGCACAGGGACAGCCATACCAATGGATGCAGAGAAAAAAATTACTAACTCCATGCTAAGCTTTAGCCATAATAATCAGAGAATCATACTTGATAGGACAATATTGCTGACATTCTTGTTTAAAAAGCATACAAGGAACTCCGACCACAGGACAATGCGTATTAGATTACTGCCTGTTTGCAGGACAGAAGCCAAGCTATAAGCATGTAACAAAAGAGGTGCAGGAGAAAGGATTCTGTTTTGCTGGGAAATTTTCAAAAGCAGAAGAGTAGCACAAAGGAAATACCTTAAGATCTCGCCTTTCCAGATGCAAAAGTTCAGCCCCTCTGATGTCATGACGGATGAAGATTTCTTTGTACTCTCCCAAATTGAGCAGATCCAGCCAAGCAGCAACTTCCTCTGTGCCCCATTTTTGAACTACCAAAGTTAAGAGCAAAACCCCCTTAATTTCTACATGCTCAATGCATTACAAAGCAAAGGTTGGCCAAAGAAGATGCAAAACAGAGTACAGCGGCAGTGCTAGCAAAAGGAAAGGTTAAAGGTGTTGTTTCGACAAAACTCCCATTTCGCTTTTTCCCCCATGCAGGTTACAGACTCTCAATCAACACAGAGATATGACTATGCAGGGATGTTCACTGCTGTGCACCGTGCCTTGAGCTTTAGCTCCATTTCCTCTCCAAGCTGCCCCAACTACACAATCTAAATAGCCCAAGATCTAAATAAGCTCTGACGACTTCCTTTAGACTGTATATGAAACTAGTTCTAACTGAAGTAGCTACAAGTGCTGATGAAAATTGAAAATCTGACATGGGCTTCTGAATATCACACAGACGTCGGCTCCAGGTCTGGCTGAATTCAAGGGATGCCTTTATTGATTCTGTTATGGTTCGTAATTATAATTATTGACAATGATAGCACTAAATGTGTTGTTAGCTCACCTTAATGTCTTCTGAAAACTGTCAGTACTGCTAAGATGAGTTGGACTGTTACTTTTCAATATGTATCATCATTGTTTTATACATTTTATTTGACATTGATTAGCTTAATTCAAATTTATTTATTCGCCATACTTGGTTTTAAAATGCCCTTCAGTGGCTGCTCTGCAATTGTCAAAAATCAGGTCATATATCACTTTTTTAAAAGGAGACAGCTCACTTGGAAGGATTATAAAACGATTTGATCGTGCAAGGCACCTATTGCCATCTACACAGAACTTGAAGGAGCCTCAGCACCACTGCAGCATTAAAATTACTTCCTAGGGGAAGGGGGAAAGGGAACCAGACCAACACCACCACAGTTTAATCTTCGCTTGAGAATGCACGTGTCACTGGGGGCTGTCACGACTGAGGGGCTGAAACGGTGTAGGAAGTCCTTGAAACAGGAGAAAGACAATGCGTAACTTGAGGTGGAAAAATCAATTATTTAGCAAGTTAAAGGAGTAAATGGAGGTTTCAACATGCCATTCATCAAAATGAGCTAGATTTTGAACTTTGAAGAAGAAAAACAAGTTACACACCACTGATGCCTTGAATTGTTGTTACGCAGGACACAGGACCATCTAAACAGACGCACTGACGTCCACTGAACAGAGTAGAAGCCCATCAGCGACCACCTTGTTTTCTTGTGTGCTTCGCTGCTAAAGACTCCTACTGGTTGGGGGACTTATTTTAGGTGTGACATGATTTGCTTTATTGTGGTAAAATGAACATAAAATAAAATTCACCATTTTAACCATTCTATGGTGTTTACTACCTCCATAATGTGCAAGGGTCACCACAAATAATTCCAGAACATTTTTATCGCCTCGATGACATCGCTTTAATGAGTCATCTTTTCCACAGGGTTTTACTTTCCCCTCCAGTGCAGATCACCTACCAGGCTGTGAACTTGTCTTCTGCTTCTGAACCTTTTCCTTTTTAAATTTTGGCACGATACGAAAGACTGTGCTTCTGCTGTTTCTCTTGGTGCAATCCATGGGGGGCTCCTGTTCGAGTGGGGCAAGAAAAGGAATTTGCTCAGGACGTTAGGAGAAGAAAAACTCACCCCGATCTTAAAGCCAACGCAGGAACAGGTTATAAGCACAACACACCGTTGAAGCCGTGGCTTGTTAACAATTAAAGTGCATGATGCTACGTACTCCTTGAAAATGTACTGATTCCCGTGTGGTACCTTTGTTCACAGAAAAGCCTTTGCTCGCTTGTTCAAGAGCAGCACATTTGAAAGTGGTATTCAAAATGCATTCTCCCTTGAATATCTCTTGTTCAATTTGATTGTCATAACGTCTGCATTTATAAAGAAACAGGCCACATTTCACATACCGCATCTTCGTTTGGGTGTAAGATATAATAAAGCCAAGGGATCTCCGTTAACTTCTGCAGCTCCACCTCCACAGAATGTAAGGCATGAGACACGCGTTCCTCGTGCGGGGATTCTAACTGCTGTTCGCCAGCAAATTTTAAAAAACACAAAATAAAACAAGGCTCAGTGACCAATCTCCAACAGGAGAAATTCATTTTATTTTGACAACGAACATCCTCATCTCTTATTAGGCTAGGCTAGGTTATTGTTGTTGGTAAGATACAGGAATATAGGAAAAAAAGAAAAGATTATTTTCTATTGAGCTTATTTAAAAAAAAAGAAAAACCTGGATAGATTTATCCGTACTTTCCAAAGATAAGATAAGCAGCTAGTGTGACTTTAATAATGTCACAGAAAAAAAGTATCACACTTGGTGGTTTTCTTTCTCTCTCCCTTTTTTCTTTCTTTCTTTCTTTCTTTCTTTCTTTCTTTCTTTCTTTCTTTCTCTCTCTCTCTCTCTCTCTCTCTCTTTCTTTCTTTCTTTCTTTCTTTTTTGTAAATTCTTTCCTCTCTCCCTCCCTTCCAATCCATGCGTCCATCCGCCCAGTCTACCTGCTTGCTAGTAAGTAATCTCGCTATTCTACTTCTCTGTGGCAAAAATCCTTCCGATTTCCATGGGCCGCTATGTAAGCAAATAACACTATTTTAAAAATTGGTCAAAAACGTGTCCCATCATAAGAACTGCTTGGCACAGAAATCTCCTGGAGAATTAAAATAATAAGTTTAAGGGGGAAAAAAAAAAACCCACGAATCTCAGAAAAATTTGTGACGAAAAGCTGTTGTAAAAATCAGGGCAAAAGCAAAACGCTGAATGGTTTGAAATCTGGAAGAGGGTTTGGAAACTTTAAGGAGAATTTAACCGATCACTTATTATCCATTCATTTGAGGCAGCTATTAAAAAGCACTTAGAAATTCAATAGTAAAGGTGAAATAAACACTGTTACATGTACAACAGGAAGGGAGGCGACTGCCTTCTGGTCCTGGCTTTGTTACTAACTATACAACCAAGGGAAGGCTGACTGATGGTAGGAGTCTTAGTTTCTTCCTTAATAAATAGTAGAAAGTGACCAGATTATTTCTAAGGTCTATTCCAGAGAATCAATCCTTTCATAAATTACTTTAAGATTGTAGAGGATCTATATACAGGTTTGCAGAATTTTAAACTGAAAGTTCAGCGAAATTGTTCCTGTTATTTATTATGGTCGTTTTTTTCTCCTTGGTTATTCAAGGTATTTACCATTTCTAGTAGTTAATAAAAATATGGAGATTCTCCACCTTGTCATGTAAAATTTACTACTTTCCTTTGAGTCTAAGAATACACGTCTTATAAAATTGATAAAATGGTATTGCATATTCATTCTAGAAGCAAAATAAAGTGTAAGCCTTAGTTGATCTCGAATATGACTGACACTGTATTTTGACATCAATATGGTCAAAGGTTTTGAAAAAATTCACTGGTATACATTTTAAACCATACACCCATATTAGACAATGACAGAAGTAGATCGAAGTGATTAAGAGTCTGTGTGGGTTGTTCTATATGAACATAATATAATTGATAAATACTAACCCACTAACACTCAATGGGTGCTTTCAGTGTAGAGAGCTAAAACACAGAACAAGTTATGCTTCTAGTTGTTGTCAGTCAGGAGTTATCTTTTGTATTTCAAATAAGACAAAAAATACATGTCCTTCACATAAAAATTGGGACCAAAGCCACAGCTCACTGGATTTCACTGGACTGATTTTAGAAGAGCAACAAGAAGCCTCTAGTTAATAACAAAGGTGCCAAGAATTGGCAAAATGTTCCATTGGTTTTATCAAACAAGGTAATCAATGTGTCTTCGTAAAAGTTTTTCTTCAGGGCCATAGCATAGGCAGCCACGTCCTGCCCCAAGGAAGTTGTACTTCTTCAGCTTCCTCTGGAGATGGGTAAGAGCCACGGGTGTCATTCATCCTTGAAGCTTCTCTTCTCAAAGTAAAAGATGCTCCAGGGATGGTACCTTCTGGACCCCAATCAAACTCCAAGCACAGTCACTTTGTTAGCTAGACTGTGACACACCTCCTATTTTCCCACTATGCCGGATACTATGACTTTTACTACCACTTTATTCTCCAAAGCAAGAGAGAAAATTACAGTCAAGAGGAATGTTGTAAGATCATCACGGATCAGTTCATCAGAATCGTGACCAGGAAGAAAAAATAGCTAATGCATCATAATGCATCAGGCTTTCTAACACAGTTACAGCAGCGCGTGTGAATAACCCACAATCGAACACTAGGTGGCGAGAAGACCCAATATTCTAGAACGTTTGAAACTGGTGAGAGAATAAAAGGCTGACAAGGCAGACTCCAGGCAAACCAAACAGGACATCTGTGGACTTCTAGCACTTGAGGTCCACTGACTGTGGTCAAATTCAGACCTGCCCGAAACTTCATTTCCAGCACCAATCTGAGTTAATCTAGAGATAGGGCTAGCTCTTGAATTTAGTTCTTGAAACATCGAGTCTTAGAAAGTGCTGCCCTTTAAGCGAATCTAAAAACCATACCAATCATATTTCAAATGTTAATTTCAGGAACAAAACCGATGATTTCCTCTACCTCTCTGCAATTAGGAAGCAATGAGTTCCTGAGGAATGCCTGCTACACTTCATAAGGCTCAAGTCTCTCAAAGCTGACTGGGGAGAACTGTACTGCATAAAAACCTGATGGCATCTATGAGGGGAAACCTCTACTCCTGTTAGCCCGCACCATAACTCCCCGGTGTAGCCATGCATTTTCTTGAAGGCAAAAGCCAGGTAAAAGGGAAGCCCTAAGGATGGAGTTCAGGAGGCTGCTTCTGCATTAGAATCTGATGAATGAATGCATGCTCCCTAATAAAGCTGAGGCCCACACATGGATCGTCATTCTTGTATTACCAGTCATCTCTTCCTTACCAAAGGAACCCTGCCCACTAGTAAAGATTCTGTTTCATTATATAATGCCTTCACATTGATGGCTATTTCAGTGGCAGTGTCTCTCGTAAGACTCTAGAAAAAAAAAAACAACACATCAAAGACAAGTAGTTCTGTATTAAGTTGGGATTCAATCATGAGCAAATACTTTACATTTTATTCTTCCCATAAATTCACATCACACATATTTTTACAACTCTACCCCAATTCTATTATAATTGAACAATTTCACCCCGTGCCCTGACTATAGTCACACACTTAGGACCACATCTCCTGCATACAAACATGTGGATGCTTACAACAACATATCCGTGTTCCCATAAAACAGTTCAGTCAAAGAAAATTATGCCTTATCAGATAACGGGGCATTATCAGATCATAATCAGTTCTATCCACTGACTTTGACTCCCAGAAGTTCCAACCAGACTGTTTTTTAGACTTTTGCCTTGAGGAAACAGCACTTATCTATCAATTTAGGTAACTTCCACTGAATAATTAAAGGAATGAAAAAATGCTATGAGTTTTCTCTACGCTACAGCCTTGTACCATGTATCACATTTCAAGAGAGCTGTATCCTTTCCCTTCTTTTTTTAACACCTACGTTAAAAAAATTATAGATGTTACAAAATTGTAGCATCTACATTAAAAAGTTTACCCACTTTACCAGTTTCATAGAACAAAATGAAGTGAGAATAACTTCTGTACACAGCTTTGACATTGAATGAACATTTCTAATAAAACGCATGGTATGTAGTTTGCCCTACATCAGGGTGCAGGGGAGAAGGTGAAAGAAAGAACAAGAAGGGATGGTGGTAGCTCGAAGGAGAAGAAGTGCAAGGAAGGTGGCAAGGCGACAAGTGATTGAAAGAGAAATGGGGAAAAAAATGAAGAGATTTTAAAGGAATGGAATGGAATGGAAAATTGGCAGGAAAAGAAAAATGAAAATGTGGCCACCATTTCATCATAAGCTTCTGGCAGGCACTCCTACAGACTGTCTGATGCTTTTTCAAAGGGCATGGCACATGTTATAGCATTGAAATATATGTGTAATACATAACAGTCTGTGGAATGAGAATTTACCATTAGCTCCTCACCTCTGGGAAGCGTGGGTTGGCTTTATTCAGTGCGTGGGAGCATGCATTCACAGCATGGGCCAGTTCTTGCTCCAAGAGACAATGGATCGTGGCTGCATCACAGATCCTGAAAGCAAAAATGAGGCAGGTGAACAAAAAAAATTTGAGCATCGCTGATTTTTCTGAAGTGTAGAAATGGTAGAATCAGACAATTTGGAAAAAAAAAGATTAGGGGATATTTTTAAATGAGTTCAACTCAATTATGAATAACAAAGGGTAGATTTACAAAATTCAAACCCCACTGTAACAAAGAATGTGAAACCAAAAATCTTTATAGGAAAAGTTAGGCTTAGAATCAGAGATAAACACAGTGAGGTACTATTTGGAAGAACAAAATATAGTAACACTTCATTTTGAAGTATCATTGGCAAGTGAGATGGGGCCCAAATGTAGAGAGCAGAAACTTAATCTTTTATTCATTGAAACTTCAATCAGGAACAAATAAAACAGAGTAGGAGAAGAACATTGCCATATTTAGCATATATACACTAAGTGCTTTACATACATTATCTAATTTAATATTCACAACTTAAAAGGTAACTGTGATTAATTTTCTCCACTTTATAAGAGCGTGAGGGCTGGAGAGATTCGGTAAGTATACAAAGCTAATAAGTAATAGAGCCAGGATTTGAATCTATGTCTATCAGCTCCAAAGTCTGTTGTGCCACAGTCCTCTGGAATCTAAACATTTAAGAATATCCTGAACAAACAGGATCCTGGAGCTCACTAAGGCCAAAGAAGAAAAAAGGAAAAGTTCCACCAATTGCTAGAAGATGATGTAAAGTTTGCGGATGAGCAAGAAGGCAAAACTATGCAAATCCTTTTTGCTTCTGACATCTACAAGGAGAATGATCTTCACACTAGAAAGGGTAAAACAAGAAAAGAGACTAGGCCTATATTGTTGAATCAAGAGTAAAGGAAGAGAGCTTAATTCTTAAAGATCATACAATTGATATCCAAGCCACAAAGGAATTTGCAAATGTCATCTCAATATTTCTACCAATAACCTTGAGAAATCATAAAGAATGGGTTATTTATCAGAAGAATAGAGGTGGGTAAATGTTACTCTAATTTTCAAAAAAAGGAAAAGAAATAAATCAATTTCAGATCAATATTTCCAATTGCCTACTAAAATTTCCTCCCAGATATTTCTTTTTAAGATTTATTTATTTATTTGAGAGAAAGAGAGAGCATGTGAGCACGAGGGGGGGTTGCAGAGGCAGACTCCTGGCTGAGTGCAGAGCCTACCATGGGGCTCTATCTCACGACCCTGAAATCATGATGTGAACTGAAACCAAGAGTCAGATGCTTAACTGACTGAGCCACCCAGGTACCCCTCCTCCTAGATATTTCTAATGTAGTTTAAATTCTGGAAGTCCAACACGGAGCCTGTCATTTTCCCTCTCAAACCTACTTTCCCTCCTGAATCCTATGGTTCCATCAAAGGTTCCATAATCCATCCAGCCATTCACCAGAACCTGAGGGTCGTCCTGTCTCCTAATTCAGGTCATTCAGCAATTTTAGATAATAATCAATCTTAAGTCTCTCTTCTTCTTTCCATCTCTCCTACCTCAATCCGTTGTTCCCCATCAGGACCATTCCAAGAATGTTCACCCTAACCTTGCTTTGCTGTCTTGCAAACAATGCTACACATTGCTTCCAGGAACATCCTGGTAAGACCTGGCCCCTCTTCCCTTCTCCATCCACATTTCCTACTCTCTCACATACACCATGCCATCCCCAGTTCCCTGAGATTTCCTAAAAGTACTATTCACTCACACTCCTCTGGGCCTCTGCCCAGGCTTCTTCCCATGTTTAGAATGTTCCTTCCCTTACTCTTCCATCAAGACTTGGCTGAGAGATCACCTTTTCCAGGCAGCCCTCCCTTACTTTCTTGGCCTCCTGTGTGTATCCACAGCACCCCCACTGAGCCCTGTGATAACACTCTGGCCACACGTTTCCCTTCTGCTACCCTGCCAGCAAATTAAGGAAAGGGACTACAACCCAGCCATTTTGGCATCCCCACTGCTTAATATGGTGGTTGGCATGCAGAAAAGACTCAGAATTATTTGTTGACTACTGAATGAATAAGTTCTGAAAATAGATGAGTGAGCCTGATTTTCATCTTTTGCAAAATTAAAAAAAACACATATGGGGAACCACATTAGGTTGACCAAAAGCAAGTCTGGCCAGCCTTCACTTCCCTTTTTTTGATAAGGTTATTTGGTTAGTTGACAGGAAGTTAATTTAGGAAGTATATTTGATTTCAAGGGAGATAATACAGAAAGTATATTTTGGTTTCAAGAAAATGCTGCAGTTCTATTTTTAATTTTCTGAAAAACCTCCATACTATTTTCCATAATTTGTTAATTAGCTTGATTATGGTCATTGTTTTACAATGTGTACATATATCAAATTATCATGTGTACACCTTGTACATATATATAAGTGATTTTATTTGTCAATTATTCCTCAATAAAGCTGGAAAAGAAGCAAAAATAACAGAAGTTGTTTATAGTACCCTAAGATGAATCTCTCTGTGGATAAGTTCTTGCACTTAGCTAACTACTCATTTTTCTTACCTTGCTTCTAAGCTTCTCTGTATCTTGCAGTTATCATACTTTATTCTAATTCTGAATGTTGGTCTCCAGCTGTAGGGAGTTCATATCTTTTCTCTCACATCTCTAACATCTAGTACATTCTAGGTTTCCAAAAATATTTAAAGAGCTTTGTTTTCCTTCTTTTCTTTTTCAACATTTTTATCAGTGACCAGATGAAGGTGTGGTAGGAATAGCTACCATACACAGAACACCTATGCCAGACGTGATGTGCTAATAAGTTTCTTACATGGTGGTCTCATTTAGCCTTCACAATGACCTACAGAGTTAGCTCTTATTATCTCCATTTGGTAGAGAAGATTTAGGTGAAGAGGGGATAAGAAACTTGTCCATGGTTGTCCTCCCTTCCCCCAACAAAGTTTACTCCTGGTAATAGTGATTTTTATCTGTTTCACACTCCCAGAACTTGTGTTTTCATCTCTTCCCTTTCTGTCTACTAAAATGAATTCCTGTGTGGTTTCCCAATCTCTGGATATGTCTTTGGAAACTGATTCTCAGACTTTTCCCACCCAAATTTCCTTGGGAGCAGGGTTAATATTTATATTTCCTTCTACATTCCAGAAGAATTTAATTAATAATTATAAGGTAACATATACATAAGTAGTAGAGTGTAAAGACTGTGTAGAACTGGGGAAATAAGCAATAACAGAAAGAGCACCCTGTTGTGGTAGGGTAAGTTAGGCAAGCTCTCTACTGCGTTTCAGGAAGTCCAAGGTCTCTTCTGCAGAGAACACAGGTGTGTGTGTGTGTGTGTGTGTGCGCGTGTGTGAAAGGGTTTAATTGAGGCATAAATGAGGCAACAAATGAGGAAGGAAAGTAAATGCATCTCTTTTAGATACCCCCAAACAACCGACATTATGTATCAAAACTAAAAAACAAAATTGGCCAAGACCAGAGTTCTCCTCCCCTAAAGCAAGCAGGGCCACCATACCTAGTAATGAGCTCCTCTGCAGCCTGGGAGCATAACTGCATTTGGGACACCTCTTCTGTTGCCAAGTCAACGGCATGCTGGATGTACAAATGGGTTCGAAGAACTGGTTTACCGGAATCACACTTCTGTTTATCTTCCCAAGATTTCAGAGTGCTTTCAAAAGCCTATTTAACATCAATATTGCAAGGAATTGTTAGTTTGGAACTCTGAGACCCACATAAGAGAGTATTTAAATGTTACATGAATGACTTTGAAACGATTGCTTTTTTCCTAATCTGAAGCTTCATTAAAGAAATCATAAGATACAAAAAAGCTATTTTAAAATTTTCCAGTGTTATCATAACAAATAAGTAATGTAATCAGTGATGAGGAGTGAATCACTGTAAAGTTTTAAGAAAGACAGCTTCAATTTAGGCTTCAATCTGTACTTTAAACCCATCATAGACAAGATGGGTATTGGCAGTCTTATTTGTTGTAAGTGTGACCTTAATTAAAACATATTCTGGAAAAGGCAGAACTATGGAGATAGGGGTTGAGGTAAGAGAGGGAGTGATGGATAGATGGAGCACAAGGAATTTTTAGGGTAGTGAAACTACCCTGTATGATACTATAATGGTGGATATAAGCGATTATATATTTCTAAAAAAACATAAAATGTACAACATGAAGAGTAAATTATGACCTTTAATTAATAATTATCAATACTGGCTCATCAACTATAATAAATGTACCACACTAATACAAGATGTTAATAATAAGGGACTGTATGTCAGTGAGGTAAGGAGGTATGTGGAAATAGAATTAGAATTCTCTGTATTTTCTACTCAATTTCTCTGTAAACCTAAAAAAATAATAAAAATATAGTCTATTAAGTTTTTTTTTTCTTTTTAGAGAGAGAGTGCACACATATGCGCATTATGAGCCAGGGTGGGGAAAGGGGGAGAGGGAGAGAAAGAGAGAGAATCCCAAACAGGCTCCAAGCTCAGTGTGGAGCCCTATGCGGGGCTTGGATCTCACAACCTTGAGATCATGACCTGAGCAGAAATCAAGAGTTGGCACTTAACTGACTGAGCCACCCAGGTGCCCGTAGTCTATTAACTTTTTAAAAAACTAAATACTTGTTCATATTTAAAACCACAATGACCTAAATGTCAGATTTAAGAGACAATTTAAATATCTTTCCTTGGTTTCTATTTTTCATAACAACTGAATTTTTTTTTTAAAGTAGGCTCTACCCCCGGCGTGGAGTCCAACTCATGGCTTGAACTCACCACTCTGAGATAGAGACCTGAGCTGAGATCAAGAATCAGACACTTAACCGACTGAGCCACCCAGGTGCCCCCAGAACAGTTTAATGTTTTTAAAAGGCTTGATAAAAATCTAGAAGAATTTTTTTTTTTTTACATACCCTGTCCCTTGTTAGCATCTGAGCTCTGTTTTTGTGCACAATTTTGATAATTCCTGGAGGCTGAACCCATGCTTCACCATCCACCTGCACTGGGACTCCCTCATCGCCAAATATAGTGATTTTTACCGTACGGCACTGAAATAAAACAAGTCATTTTAGAGAACAAATCGTCCCGAGAAACTGACAATCTGCATTCAAGCCTGACTTTTAGTGCATTCGGTGGAATGGAATGCATCTTTTTCCACTTGTCATGACACAGTAACAACTGACATGACAAGAAAGTTAACATTTTAAAAAGATTTTATTTATTTATTTGACAGAAAGAGAGAGAGAGAGCACAAGTAGGCAGAGTGGCAGGCAGAGGGAGAGGGAGAAGCAGGCTCCCCGCTGAGCAGGGAGCCCGATGTGGGACTCGATCCAGGGACTCCAGGATCATGACCAGAGCCGAAGGCAGTCGCTTAACTGACTGAGCCACCCAGGTGCCCGGAAAGTTAACATTTTTAGATGCATAGACAGCACAGGAGTCCTTTGGAATAGCTTCCCCAGTGGCCCAAGTCATGAGGTCAGGTTTGATCAGAGAAAACAAACCTGGGCTATTCGATGATGCTGCAGTTTAATGACCCTTGAAACTGCCATTTGCATGCTATCAAAGATTGCAACAACTTCCAGGATCTTGTCATCAAATGATGGTGCAGCAAATATCTGAAAGGAAAAACTACATTACATTTCCCCTGATGAGGTTAACGTTTAGATCAAGTGGCACGTCAGCAATGTAAACTCTGCAATATACATATTAAAAAGAACTTATGAAAATAGTAAACAGCAAAGTAAGTAAACGTTGTTAGGAAATGATAACCCAAGGGCAAAAAGAAAAACCCACTGAAGAGGATTTAACGTAAACAAACTTAATAAAAAAGGTTTAAAACCCACATGGATAAAATGCTAATGTCTCTCATAAAGCCCTCTTTGAACCAGTGAACTATTATATTTCTAAATAATCCATCTTGGTATAAAATGTGTTAAACATCTGTTCACACATAACTTTGATGTCTTGATAAAATGGTGCATGTAATTTTAGGAAACCTAAAATACCCAGTTCCCTTGGTATGTTCTAAGGGAAATCTTTCAATGTGTTACAAGCAATATGTATGTACAATGTGCTTTACATCTTTTTTTTTTTTTAAAGATTTTATTATTTATTTGAGACAGAGAGAATGAGAGAGACAGAGAGCACATGAGAGTGGGGAGGGTCAGAGGGAGAAGCAGACTCCCCGCCGAGCAGGGAGCCCGATGCGGGACTCGATCCCGGGACTCCAGGATCATGACCTGAGCCGAAGGCAGTCGCTTAACCAACTGAGCCACCCAGGCGCCCAATGTGCTTTACATCTTAATACAACAACTTTTTAGGGCATTTGAGATGACAACAGACACCTCAGAGAATAAAAACCACACAGGATTACTTTAAATGCATTTTCACAAAATTAATTTAATCAAACGAATTAAATTCCGGCTGTGTTACTTTGTTCCTTTTATTCTCTCTTTGACTATATGACAAATAATTATGCCTCTGAAAAAAATTATTCAGCATCAAGTAATATCCTAGTTAAAACTTTCATTGAAAATATCAGGATGTGAATTTGCAAACTTTGATGATTTTTTATCATTTTTGTTAGCAGAATACGTGGTTTTAAATCCTGTCTCTGCTACTTCCTGTGTGAACTTAGTCTCAGTTTCTTCATTGGTCAAATTTAGATAAAAATTGTGGTTGTTAATAATGAATGTGAAATTCTGAGAACACTATCTGATGACCTAGTAGGTGCTGTTAGCTTTGTTTATCTCACTGATTTCTTCCCTTTAAAATATTTAAGAGTAGTTACAGGCTGACAAAAAATTAACAGCTAATATAAGTTTTATAGTTCATTAAGATTGGAATATATTCATATAATGAAAATTACAAATATATTCCAATTTGTTTTATACTTTAATCTCCGTCTGCTCATTCAAGAGCCCTGAAAAAATGGGTCAGTGGGAACTCTTATTAGCCTCAAATAAAAGGGGCTATCATTCCTCACATGTGATTCTTCAAAGACTGTAATAATCCTTTTTTATTGTTATGTATATCTTAATAATTGTTCCTTTCATTTTATTATTTTTAAAACATTTATTACATTTGCTAAGTTGTGTTTTTCTTTTTTAGACTTTCCTGTCTAAACATAGCTCTAAATTTCAAAGGCCAAATGAGCGCTCTTAACATTCCTAAAGATAAAAATAATAATAACAGACACATAAATTTAGAAAGTTAAAAGTACAGAAGGCATTTTGGTAAGCAGAATAATGTCCCCCTTCCCACCTCCAAAATGTCCATGTCCTAATCTGCTGAGGTTGTGAATGTTACTTTACATGGCAAAACAGACTTTGCACATGTCATTACTAGAAGGACCTTGAGAAGGGGAGATTATCCTGGATGATGCAGTGGGCCCAGGGTAACCACAAAAGTCACTGAAAGTGGAAGAGAAGGGCAGTTGGGGTGATCAGAATGATGCGATGGAAGGTTCAGCCTGCCTTTGTTGGCTTTGGAGATGGAGGAAAGGGCCATGGGCCAAGGAATGTGGGCAGTCCCTAGCGTCCGGAAGGTGCAAGAAGATACTTACATCATCCTCTTTAGTTCCACCCCAAAAGTTAGTGCCTCCCGCATAGCTGGGAATGTTCAACACTGCTATTCCTTGCAGACTGGGGAGAGGAATATACTGCCCATCACACTGTAAGGTAAAAAGCTTAGAGGTTAGACAAAAAGAGCAAAACTGCTAGTTGGGAAGCCACTCGAATACCCAAGACAAAGGATGATGTCGGGAAGTGTATTGGTAATGTTTGCTTCTCCTGTAAATATATTCCTACACATTACCTTTCTCTTTTTTTTTATTTTTTATTTTTTTAATGTTTTTTTAAAGATTTTATTTATTTATTTGAGAGAGAGAGAATGAGAGACAGAGAGCACGAGAAGGAAGAGGGCAGAGGGAGAAGCAGACCCCCTGCTGAGCAGGGAGCCCGATGTAGGACTCGATCCCGGGACTCCAGGATCATGACCTGAGCCGAAGGCAGTCGCTTAACCAACTGAGCCACCCAGGCGCCCTCTCTTTTTTTTTTAATTAAAAAAATTTAAAGTGTATATTCCTATGGCAGAAGTTGTAACAGAAAACCGACTTAAAATAATGTTTTACCTCTTCTTTCTGTCAAAATCAGGCAGTACTTTTCTGGAGTTTTTTTCAGATCACTTAATGATATTCTCACTTGCATTATGGTCACCTTTGTGCTTATGTCAAGTGTCCTTTTGGAAGCAGGTTCAGTGAGGGCTTCTGGGTCCCAACCACCTCATCTAGCCCCTCTCTCACCTCCTGGTACTCTTCTCCTGCTCTGTAACTAACTGGTGGCTGGCCAGACTCAAAGCTGAGGTCCTCAAGTAGTCAGAACCAAAACCAAGGAAAGAAACACCATGCATGTCGGGAAGTATCTTAAATTCCGTGTCTCCTAATTAATCACTTAAATGAAAATTAAAATTACCACTTAAGTAGGGAAAAATTTTCCTCTGGCTGGTGAGTAAATTATACATGACAGGTAAGCAAATTCTTACTGAATAGAAGGTTTAATCCTTCATTTTAAAAGAGGACAGCTTGCAGATGTCAGACTTACAACAGATGCTATAGTTTCATTAATTCTTACAATAAAAAGTAATTAACATAACTTTATAAAACTCGCATTTTAATGCCTGATCGAAATGATCTCCAAACTTTAGAACAAATGAAAATCCAGTTTCAATCCATTTTTCAACCATTTAAAATAACTAAGAATATCTCATACTTGATTGTACTCCTTCATGCATTTTTTACATTTTCTTTTCTTTTTCATAAAAATACATTCAAAGGTTTATACTCTATCCCAGCACCTGGAGCCATTCCTGGCACACAGCTAATGCTCAGTGTGTATTTATTAAAGTGAACAAACATTAAGTATTGAGTAGAATAATAAACTTTTTCTGAATCCAATAAATTGAACAGGTATCTTTGTGTGCTTTAGAACAAGCTGTTTAAATCATATAACTAACTTAAAGGAAATGGAAGAAATGCCAGTAACATCCATCTTAATTTCACAGCGATGATAAATCAAACCAGCTGATCATGCGCTTGTGCTCTAGAGGGGAAGGTATAATGAGTCTATCTTTACTAGGACATTTAGTTGATAACGAATGAGCCAGGCACTTCTGTAGTCCGCATTCCAGTGTAAAGATAACACCTAAAAAAATAATGCTCCTGTTTAATTTAATGAGCTGTAGACTTAAGATTTGCACACTTTTCTGTACCTAGGCTATACCTTAATTAAAAATATCTGGTTATAAAAAGATACAAGATAGGAAAGACATGTGTATCAGCATCAACCGTGAATCCTGGACCAACGGTGAAAGAAAATAAAATTCACAGAAGTTAATAGACTTTTCAGAGCCATGTCCCCAATCTTCTTTTTCCTGTTAGTGAAGGAGAGTAAATAACTTTTGCTGTCCTTAATTTCCTCTTTAAATTAGTAAAAACTACTAAAAAATTTCAATGTTCAAAATCTCTTTATTTTACTATTGTTAGAATTGGAACAAATACATATTTAAATTAAAAGAGTCTTTATACTATGAATGTTTTCTCAGGGATTTGTGAAACGTCAGGCATTATAGAATTGGGCCAGAATTTGTCAACTTAAATGAAAAGATCTGTGGGAATTCATCAGAAATGCTCTCCTATAAATGTCCTCATCATGGCTCCACCTTCTCACGGAGCACCAGTGACTCCACAGAACCATCCACATTTCAGGAGCTAATGATAATGATAATTAAGTGTGTCATTCATATCCAGTGTCTAAACCTCCTTTAGTATGAAGTTGATAATCACCTCCATTGAGTGTTTAAGCACTTGAAGAAGCATTTAGGCCAAATTAGCTCTGCAAATGTAATTAACTTTTCTAAGTAAGATAATCTGAACTATCTTTACTTCAAGAGGAACTTACCTCAAGTTGAACCCTCTGTTCTAAATTCTTATACGATCTCTGTAATAACTCCCGGGTTCCAAGGACTCCATACCACATCAAGTTTTTAGTTCGGCTCCTGAAATAAATATTGGCAGACAATTTAATAGCTATTATTGATTTACTCTTTAAAGGCAGAGCGAGCAAAAGAGCTAATAAATGAAATTAAAGTGAAATTACCTTCATGTAATAACATTATTACTATTACCAAAATTACCTGCATTTTTCAGGGTGCTCCTCTCTCTTATTATTAAATTCTAATGAAATTTTTGCATCTAATCCAATCCCAAAGTAATTGTTCATGACACATTTTTCTGAATATCCATCTCTGTGATAATAAGGAAATGTACATAAAAGTCAACTTCAGATTCATAACAATTACAATTTGCACACAAAATAGCACTTAAAAGCATTTAAGCTTCCATGCCTTATAGATGAGAGTAAAACTTAGCAGGAATTATTTCCTAGTCATAGGCCATGTGCACAAGCCCAGAATATATATGTCATTTTTGGTACATATGATATAAAGGGATAGTGAACAAGGCAAAGCAGAGACAGAGTCATGGTAATGCTTTTCTATTAATTGTAATAAAACCTTAGTTCTGCTTCCTGTGTAAGACCCTCGCCAAACACACAAATGGGAGGGCCTTGCAGTCAGGTGCCAATGCTCTTTTTTTGATCACTAGGAATTTTTCTCCACTTGTACTCTTATCAATGGACAAATATTTACTGAGCAGTAAAATGACTAGATCCAGTCCATCTTCTGGGTGCTTTGGAAAGTACAAAGAAGTTTAAAATATGGTACTGTCTTTGAGGAGTGTCATTAGAGAAATGAGATATAACAAAAGCAAAATTTAATACAGAAGTAAAAGCTCATATTGAACTGCCAAAAAAAAAAAACCCTGTAGTTTTAAGAAGGGAAGAGATCAATGTGGGCCAGAAGCTTCTTGAAATAAATCAAGCTAGAAGCTGGATGGGGAAAGATGAGATTTGGCAACACTGAGAAGAAAGGAGGAAAAAGGAATAGCAAAAAAAAAATGGTTATGAAGGTGCCGATGAATACAATATTCTAGGGGAAAGTAACATAGCTGTGCCTCATTTTGCCATAGGGTTGTGATCCTACACGTGGGTCCTGTCCGGCCCATGAGACAATGGGCCGGACAGGAACCCTACCTCAGGAAGAGATCATGAAAACCACTGCGTTTCAAATGCATCAATGTACTCTTCATTATCAACTTTTGGAATTTTCTAATGACCCTCTTTGTATGGGGGGCCAAATTCCTTGTAATGCATTGACAATGTTACCATGAGTATAAAGCAGAAACAAGAAAAGCCAAAACAAGGTATTTACAAAAATATTTTCTTACACTGAATCTGGATCTGGGTCAATAAATGGCGTTGCACCAAAAGGATCAATATTTGCTAGTAACATTTTGTTGATTATAGAACTCCCAGCAATTGAGGCAGCTAGTCCTGCTCTTAAACCTGGCCAGAAAAATAAAGACATACAGGATCACATATTAAGTAAAAAGACAGAGAAAGAGCCAGTGCATTGTTTTCAGGCCTAATCTCAGACACCTTGCCCCCAAAGCATGGTTTTCAATGTCTGCTCTTCTCATTAGTCAAAACTAAGAACTATGACATTGGTAATTACAAGATTTTTGAGGCTTCTTAGGATCTATGTGTTGTCATAAAAATGCAGCAGATGAAGACCCAAATAAGAGTTTCTTTGTGACAGTTCCTCACTTACCATTCTAGTGATTCTATAACTTCAACAAATAAATACTACTTCCTTTGTTACAGTAAATAAGATGGTAGTCTATAAGGAATTTACAATAAAGGCTGAATTACCAAGAATGTCATAGAGTTACCACTTCCATACTCTCAAAGCATAGATAATAATTTTCAATTAAAAATATTAATAGAGGGGCACCTAGGTGGCTCAGTCGGTTAAACATTTGCCTTCAGCTCAGGTCATGATCTCAGGGTCCTAGGATTGAGCCCTGCTTTGGGGGGGGGGTCCCCGCTCAGCAGGGAGTCTATTTGTCCTTCTCCCTCTCTCTCTCTGCCCCTCCCCTGCTCATGCTCTCTCTGTCTCTCTCTCCAATAAATAAATAAAATCTTTGAAAAAAAATTAACAGACATACACAAAACTCAGTGTTGGTGTCAAGAGTACAAAAATATTAAACACAGGTATTTATGAACTTAAGAAAAATACAACTTTTATCTTACTTCCAAATATGTAAAACTTCAAGTTTATTTCAACAACTAGTTAGTTTTCTACAAGGTAGTTATGATGTTCAAAGCTAATTAATTTTATGATCTACCCAACTAATTGTTGATGCTAGAAGCATTAAACTCTGAAAAGAAGACAAAGTAATAAGGGCCTAAGAGAACAAACAAAAAGGAAAGAAGAGGGAGGAAAAATATGTCATGGAATTGAGAAACACTAGGATATTAGAAAAAAAAGTCCTTGAGCAAACATTCTTTTCCTCAGCTGTGTGCTCGTCTTAGAAGATTATTATTCCTTATTTTAGCTACAAAGTTTAACTGATTATCAAATAATCAAGATGAATTTTATTCTGTCATTTAATTTCATAGTTTTGAACGGGCTATAGCATACTTAGTTATGCCAGTTTCTTTTATCTCTAAATAAGTGAACAAATGAACAAAACAACTGTTCTGGTGAGGAAAATAAGAACAGTTTGGAGATGTGAAGAATCAAACTCCAGCTGCCCCAAAGAAAAGTATATTTTCTTTTTTTTTTACAATCTTTCATTTTTCATTTATTTTAGGAGAGAGAGCAAGAACAAGCACCAGGGGATGGGGCAGAGGGAGAGAGATTTTCCGCTCTAAGCGTGGAGCTGAAACAAGGAGTGGGAGACCTAACTCACTGTGCCGCCCAGGCGCCCCCAATAGAATAATATTTTAAGGCTAGCCATATTCACAGCTTTAGCCCAGACAGGTCATCCCACGGTTCCAGGTTTAAATAGAGATATAACCTCTAGACAAGGAGGCCTTTCCAGAATCAAACATGTTCTGCATTTATCTTTTTTTATTTTAATATTTCATTGAGATATAATTAACATACCATAAAATTCACCTTTTAAAAAGTAAGTGTATAATTCAGCTGTTTGTAAATATATACACAAAGTTGTGCAATGATCAGTACCACCTAATTTAGAATATATTTTTTAAAGATTTTATTTATTTATTTGAGAGAGAGAGAGAGTGCACATGCGAACAAGCAGGGAGAGGGGCAGAGGGAGAAGGAAATGCAGACTCCCCATTGAGCAGGGAGCCTGATGCAGGGCTTGATCTCAGGACCCTGGGATCATGACCTGAGCCAAAGGCAGACGCTTAACCGACTGAGCCACCCAGGCGTGCCTAGAACATTTTTTTATTACCCTCAAAGAAATCCCATACCTGTTGGTAGTCATTTTCCTTTCCCGCCACTTCCCACATCCCCAAACCCTGGAAACCACTAACCTACTTTCTTTCCCTGTGGATTTGACTATTCTGGACATATTGTACAAATGTAATCACATAATGTGTGGCTTTTTATGTCAAGCTTCTTTCACTTGGCATAACATGTTAGGAGGTAATCATGTTGTGGCATTTACCAGTGCTTTGTTCTTTTTAAAAGCTGAATAACAGTCCACTGTATGGATACTGAACATTTTGTTTCTCCATCAACCGATGATTACTTGAGTTGTTTCTTCTATTTGGCTATTATGAATAATGTTGCTCTAAAACAATCATGTGCAAGGTTTTGTGTAGACATATATTTTTAATTCTCATGGGTCTATAACTAGGAGTTGTTTTCTGGGTTATATGTTAACTCTGTGTTTAATTCTTTGAGGAACTGCCAAACTACTTTTCCAAATGGCTGTACCATTTCATATTCTAACCGGCAATGTATGAAAGTTCCAATTTTTCCATGTCCTTGCCAATATTTGTTATTATCTGTCCTTTTTGATCGTAGTCATCCCAGTAAGGTAAAGTGGTATCTCACTGTGGTTTTGGCTTGAATTACCCTGATGACTAATAATGGTGAGCATCTTTTCATGTGCATATTGGCCATTTGTATATCTCTTTGGAAGTGTCTACTCAGATCCCATTGCCCATTTTTAAATTGAGGTATTTGTCTTTTCATTGTTGAATTTTAAGGGTTCTTTATATATTCTGAATACTAGTCCCTTATCAGGTATGCCATTTACAACTATTTTCTCCTGTCCTATGGTCTCTTTCCTTCCTTCCCTCTTTCTTTCCTTCCTTCCTTCCATCCATTCATTTGTTCTTTTTGATTTATGAGAGAAAATAGTTTTTGTTTTTTGTTGTTTTTTCTTTGTTTTTAGACAGAGAGAGCGTGCAGTGGGGAGGGGCAGAGGGAGAGAAGAGAGAATCCATGTTGGGTGTGGAGTCCAATGCAGGGCTCAATCTCACAACACTGAGATCATGACCTAAGCTAAATCGAGAGTCAGACACAACCAACTGAGCCACCCAGGTGCCCCGAGAGAACAAAGTTTTATGGGAAGCCACAACAACCCAGAATTTGCAAAAACTAAAAGTAAATGTACCATTTTGATGATGGCAGGTTATCAGTTGATCAGACCAACTACCCCTCCTCACTATGAGGGAAAATAGAAAAGCTGAGCAAAATGTAAAATGAAGTCATTTGAAGATCATAAAGAGGTAGACCAATGATGAGGGCTTACCAGCGAACCATTAGAAAAGGAAAATGACTTAGTCAGGTGAGCCCAGGACTTAGGCATAGATTTTTTTTGGTTTTATTTTGTTTTTGGTTTTGTTTTGTTTTTACTTTTTATTTTATTGTGAACACTTAACATGAGATCTATCCTCTTAACAAATTTTTAAGTGTACAAGGCAGTACTGTTAACTATAGATACAACGTTGGACACAGCAGATCTCTAGAACTTATTCACCTTCCTTAACTGAAACTTTATGCATGCTGGCCTGTTCTTTGTAGGAAGGTTTGTTATAGGTCTAGTTGGATTTTCTATTCTTTTTTTTTTTTTAAAGATTATTTATTTATTTGACAGAGAGACGGAGAGAGAGAGCACAAGCGGGGAGTGGGAGAGGGAGAAACAGGCTCCCCGCTGAGCAGGGAGCCCAATGTGGGGCTTGATCCCAGGACCCTGGGATCATGGCCTGAGCCAAAGTCAGCTGCCCAACCAACTGAGCCACCCAGGTGCCCCCGATTTTCTATTATTGAATCAGTTTTGGTAGTTTGCATGTCTCCAGGAGTTGGTCCATTTCATTGAAGTTATCTAATTTGCTGGCATGTAATATTTGATAGTTTTCCCTTATAATCCTTTCTATTTCTGTAAGGTTGTTAGTGATGTCTCTCCTCTATCATTCCTTATTTCGGTAATTCAAATCTTCTCTTTTTATTTCCTTGGTCTCTCTAGCAAAGGCTTGTCAATTTGTTAAGCTGATCACTGAATCAACTTTTGGTTTCATTGATTTTCTGTATTGATTTCTATTCTCTATGTCATTTATTTCCACACCAAACTGTATTATTTCTTTCCTGCTCATTGCTTTGGGTATGTTTGTTCCTCCTTTTCCAGTTTATTAAGGTGGAGAATTAGATTTTGAGATCTTTCTACCTTTTTAATATAGGCAGTTACAGCTATCAATTTCACTCTAAGCACTTCTTTAGCTGTATCAAGTAAGTTCTGGTGTGGTGTATTTTTGTTTTCATTTATATCAAAGTACTTAAAAATTTCTCTTGTGATTTTTTTCTTTGACCCACATATTCCACGTATTTGTACATTTCCAAAATTTCCTTCTGTTATGGATTTCTAAATTCATTCCACTGTGGTAAAAAAATCGTCCTTTGTATAATTTCAATCCTTTAAATTTACTGAGAATTGTTTGATGGCCTAATATATGATCTATCCTGGAAAACGTTCCATGTGCATTAGACAAGAATGTATATTCTGCTGTTATTAGGTGGAGTGTTCTGTAGGACACCTGTTAGGTCTGCTTGTTTTATATTTTTTTCAAATCTTCTATTTCCTTGTTGATTTTTGTTTAGTTGTTCTATCCACTATCAAAAGTGCGATAATAAAATCTCCACCTATTATTATTGAATTGTGATTCACCTTGAAGGACAGACTGATTTTCAGGGTGTAATTTGGGATCCAATCGACTCTGGAATAAATCTGGAGCGTTTTCACTAAGTCAAACAACTGGTACTTAAGGAGACATCAGAGGCATCTGTATTTTCCTCCTCCCCGGCTGCACATGTTCTTTGCTTTCCACTAGTACTAACCCAATCCCAAGGTCAATTCATCTCATCAGAGCTGGAATAGCTGTCTCAGATGTTCCGAAAGGAAGCAATGTTACTAGCCTAAAAATGACAGAGAGACTTGTGGCTTACAACAAAGAGGAAAGCTGTGGAGATACCTAAGAGGTAGTGGAATATAGGATCAGATTTACCCTGGGTGCTTAATAACTGCAGATTCCTGGGCTGCATTCTAGTATAACTCAATTAAAATTTCTCAGGGCAGGGCCCCAAAACATGTATTTTAGTGCTTCGTAGGCAATTCTTACACACACACACACACACACACACACACACACACACAAGTCTAAGATCTGGAGTCTGGTTGATAAGAATGACAAGAACATTCTCCAAAAGGGACATTCGTCTCTAAGAACACATTTCTATAGTGCATGGAAATGAGTACTTAATACATTTTCACAGAAATACTTAAAAATACGCCATGTTTCAGAATCTATACTACCTGGGCAGATTATTCTGGTGTTGAGCACAGGGAGGTTTTCTTTGCTGGCTGCCACAGCTGGACCAGAGCCAGAGTCAGTTTGGGAACGACTTGCCCGGCCATCTGGAGACCGAGGTGCAGGTGCAGTTTTAACTGTTGGCAAAAGGTCCCGATTATAAAAGAAAAAAAAAAAAAAGGTAATGATAAAGTTTTAAGAATAAGAAAGCCCTGATAAATTCAGGACATAAAATAATTTAATGCACGTTTAAATCAATTAACAGAACTGAAAATATTACATTGTGTTTACCTATTCTTCTACCATTGTTTTCACTTCTTTGAGATTTACTGTATGGAGGGATTCGGCCACAGGTAGACGTCCTGATAACTCATTTCAAACAGAGGGAGATTAGTAGAAAATACGGGCCTACCATAATTAAAGGTCAGTAATACTCATAATTTGAATGTGGCCAACCCATATTTAAAGATAAAAAGAAATTTTGAAGACTGATGATTTTTGAAAATGGTACATATGTGTTATAATGTATACTACCAGTGTAATCCTTTTGTCATAAACGTTGGGTGAATGATCAAATTTAATTAATGTAATTCCCAGAGCTAAGATGTGAAACATGAGTTAACGTTGTCTTCCATACAGGAAAGGAAAAATGGTATTTTTTTCAAATGAAACCAATATTTGTTTTCCTGCACTTCTCAATTAACTATATATTCAGAACAAAATTTTGCCCAAAATACATCTATCATATTCTTTCAAATGTTCAATACATTTTAAAAATTATTCCAAAACAGAATTACTCTTAAAGTCAACCAAAAAAAAGAGATTTAATTCTGTCTAAACTAGGGCAATTTAATGGAGAACAAATAGTATCTTTAACTAATTTAGGAGCTATTGGCAGGTGTTTAAAAAAAACAGTATTCCTCAAACTCAATTTAAAAATACTCAAAAATTTGATTATCTTTACTCTCCCTAAGACTAATTACAAACTAACCATATTAATCTTACACTCTCTTCTCTTTCTTCAAAAACAGTCCAGTTGCACTAAAGAAAAGTAGCAGACAGACACTTTTTTTTTTGGACAGATGCAAGACCTGGAACTAATTTCTAATAAAAACAACCTTTTGATATTCATCTCTGATAAAAACCAGAGAGCATCTTAGTGACTAAGATTGATGTAACATTGCAGGTAACTAAATTAATGTTTCATGGTTCTTCTTAAACATAAGATCTCATTGATCATATTAATATACTGTATGGTACATTTCAGGCATATGAATCATTGCATAATTTAATAATACAATGAATGCTCTTCAAAAAGTAATGATTATTTAATACAGAAATACTTCTATTACTATTGATTCCCACTAAATCGGATTACTAGCTAGAAAATAAGATCAAATATTGCAACATTAAGGTATCCAATGTTGCAATATGTGTAAGTTTATGTCTATTTCAATATCAATATTTATAGCTGCATGATTTTATTTTTTAGTTTTCTTTGCAGACTACAATGGAAGTGTTCAGTTCATGAGAACGTAGTAAGACGGAATGGTAGCCAGTTGGAAAATCATTAGCAATGAGTGCTGGAAAGCCAATCCTCCAAAGAAACCATGCCTTATCTTAAGGGAAATGATCAAGCAGCATACTCTAAGAATGCCATTGTCAGCCCTGCTTAAGTCAGCTTTCTTAATGGATGAAGACATACAAGTCCTGCTTATTAAACTCTAGATGAAGTAAGTTTGAGATGATACAATCAAGCTTCAAAAGATTTTGACAGGATGCAATGATAGATCCAAATCGAAAAGATAAAAGTTCATAGGGATGAGCATGTACTACTCTAATTAGGTTCTAATTAGGTTTAAAAAAAAATCACTTGCACAAAAATAAGAGGAGATCCGGTTTATAGAGTATTACAATATAATACTTCATGCCAAGAAAAAATCTTGGGTAGTCCTTAGAACATAAAAAAATGTCCAGAATGAGTAGTGTATGGCTATCAGTGTGATATTATACTACAGACATATCAGGGGGATTGTGTTCAAAATGGGGCATCATATTGACCAATTGAGTGCAACCAGAAAAACTAAAAAGTTTGAAATCGAGTTAAAAATTGGTAAAAGAATTGAGGAGATAATGTGGAAAAGAAGATATAAGGTGTGGGAAGAGGACATGAGGCCATGAAAGCTGTTTCCAGTACCATTTAAGGCTGTCACATGGCAGAGTTATCTTCAACACCCTGAAGAAATATATATGAACTTGCTTTTAAGCGACCCATAAAGCACCACACCAAAAGTCAGCAGTTGTTACTGTTACCATTATCATACATAAAACTTTATTAATTAGTGTGCCCATGGGTATAAATTTAAAGAAGAAAATATAAAGCTGAATATAAAGAAAAACCTTCTAACAATTAAAAGCTGATCTTAAGAATGGGATGTATCGAAAGTGAGTGGTGGGGCACCTGGCTGGCTCAGTCTGCAGAGCTTGCGACTCTTGATCCTGGGTTCGTGAGTTCAAGCTCCACGTTGGATGTAGAGATTACTTAAAAACATAAAATAAAATATCTAAAATGAACCGAAAAAAGAAAGTGAGTGGTCCAAAGGCTCAATGGCCATCTGTCAAGAGGGTTCTAAAGTATGCCTGTATTGGATTATATGCTGCAACAGGGATCTTTAAGGTCTACAGGGTGTAAGGTTGTAGAGTTGAGCTGTGTGCCGGAATAGGTACATTTCAAGTCTAAAAGGGCTACGGGTGTAGAATATGTATGCGTTGGTTGTATGTCAGACATGTGAAGCTATAAGGTCTACTTTCAAAGTTTCTGAGAGTTTTACATTCCATTAAGGAGCATTCTTTCGAAGCTGATGTAATTAGCAGCCAAAGCAGTGGAAGGAGTAGCACTAGTAAAAGAATGACAGAATTTTCTAGGCACTCCCCATATACAACGTCTCCAACCTTCACAGCTAGTAGGCACATCATTATCCCCATTTTACAAATGAGGAAACCGCCGAGAAATTAAGCAATGTGCCCAAGTCTATATGTCATGAAAGTAAAGCAGGAACTTAACGATTGCAGTTCTGAGTTAATAGTGTTGAGTTTTCATTAGTACCATGCAATTATTTTCATATTATCTTCTCAGACTCATTAATACTTTAATTTCTGCTTTGCTTTATTCTAGTAAATGAATAATTATTCCCTTATACAATCTGAAATATTAAAAGTATAAATTCATCTTCAAACTTAAAAGGTAGAGGAATAATTACTATTCTTCAAGTGACTACATATTAATTTCCTGGCAAATATGATTTCAGTAGAGATAGGGTTGTAATTAGATGTCCAATGATTTTGAGGATTAATTTAGCAATAAGAATTAGCAAACTGTCCAGGCTGATCAATGGAATTCAGGGGACTGCTCAATTATTTAAATGGCAAGTTCTGTGCATATGTGACATGCAGTTTTCACATAATTCTCAAAGGCATCTGTGGGCTAAAGACAGGTTAAAATATGCTGATTTAGGTGTTTCTTCCCTTCTTCCTCAGGAAAATTAAGATATTTAGCCATGTTTGGTTCCATAATCCTTAGTTTATTATGATAATCTCCAGATTATATGACAAGAAGGGATGTGGGAGTACTTGACAATCATCTAAATGTTACCTTTATTATTTTAGTATTCATAAATATCTAAGCTTTAACTTCTGAAAAGCCTTGTTAAAAATAAAAATACAAAGTTTATTTCAAACTGAAAAGCCTTTTGAAAACTAAAAGCAGAGTCGTATTCTATTTAATTCCAAAGTAATTAGTTTTCTTACCAGTTAATGACTCTTTTGCATCATCGTCTTTAGATTCTTCTTTAGATTCATCTGTTTCTGTACTATCATTAACGAATGACTGGTTAACTGGTTCACAGGGATGAACACTCTGGTCATCCATAACTTTAAGTAGTAAGTAGAGAAATATGTTTGGACAAGTAAAAATAAAATCCATAAATATTAATATATGCTTAAAAAGAAAAATGAAACATAAAGCAAAAGAAATTCCATATTCACAAATAAACAGTAACTGGTAATAAGTTTGGGGGTAATATCTATAAGTACTAGAGATTATAAAACTAAATATTTAAAATTGTAAAAATTATATTTTTATCAGAAGAAAAAATAAAAGAATTCGAGAATGAAATACAAGTCCAACTACAAGTCACAACCTATGAAGTGTTTTCAAATATTAATTTTTTATGTTAAAGTTAACTTTAGTCCACTCCTAAAACTCTAAGAGAAGTATATACATTATATTCATACAAAAAATTAAAATACAGGCAGAACCTTTATAGACTCTTTAAAAAGCAACATAAACATTTAGGAAATGAATTTAAGAAAGTATTTTCAAAGTAGTTTACAGGTTTGATTTTCTTTAAGAACTCAACAGATTCCAATTAGGTAAAAGATATTTAAAATTTTATAATTGTAACTTAAAGTAATTTTCAATGTTTCCAGTGTATTTTTATCTTTGAGATGTTATTTCATGTATCATTAATATGCTGATCCTCACATTAATATCATATGCAGATCTTACTAAAACAACAAAGAAGACTTAGTACAAATTTCATTCTGTTGGCCTTATCTTCTGTCCTGCCTGAAAATTTTGTGTGTGCGTGCAGTCTGACCAATATTAAAATGCCACGATGCTTACAAGATAGGACTGCGGCTAACTTCTTCAAAAGCTAACTTTGTTCATGTGTACCTTTGCCGGCTTCTTCAATGACTTGTCTCACCGCTTTCTTTAAACTGTTTGCCCGCAACATTATTTCCTTTGGTTTGACAGCTTTCTGGGAGGGAGGTTTTGCAGGGTTATCCACGAGCTGTTCTTTGCTTTCACACAAGGATTCTTCACTGGAAGATTCCACGGTATCTTCTTCTACAATGAGAGAGTGGATGCCTGGGAGAAGGGGGGCAGCCTGGGAATCTGCGTGTAAAGCTTGAAGCAGTTGTTCAAGCTTTTCATTTAGGACCGAACACTAAGGAAACAAAAATACAGCAATGAATATCCACTGGGTGGAAATGGAAAAGGACAATTTGAGTGAATCACTTCTGATTTTGGAGGAAAGATGCCTATATTAATATTTACCAATTAATTGGCTATCCATTGTAAATTATACTTTAGACAGCTTGTAGACTAAATAATCATTTTTGTGAAAGAGCACAATTATGCAAATTTTTATGTGTGCTTCCAGAATACTCCAACTCTACCATCTTTATATAATTATTTTTCCTTAAAAGAAAATCTCTATCATCTTTATATAGGTATTTTTCCTTAAAAGAAAAGAACAAACACTTCATTTCAAAGTGACACGTTCCACAAAAAACTTATGCAAAACTTATACAAAATATTGTGTAAGCTTTTTTTTTCCCTAAAGTAATCGACGTATGGTACCGTTTTGAGCAACATAAACTGAAGGTCTGGCTGAGTCTTGGTAAGCTCTCCTTCAAAGCTTTGGTTGTGAAAGAGGTGAACGGTGTCTACGGGATTACTGGCTCAAAAAAAGAGCAAAAAGGAAAATGCACAAGGATAAAGAAGAAAAAGAAGATGCAGAAAGAAAAACATGCACTCCGCCCTTGTTTCTGTCTGCTTCTCTCGATTGACTAAGGGTAAAGAAACACGGAGGGCTGAAGCTATTGCTAAGACTGCCCTAATACATCTTTTATTGCCACACAGGTTCCCATCCTTCCCTCCTCCATTTATTTGTCCTTGATGTCATGCTAAGACGAGGCTATAGCAGAAACAGTTAAGAGAAAAAAACATGGCTAGAGAAGTCTTCTGTTTTCTGAAGCGCTCCACAGAAGAGAAAAATAAGAAAAAAGAGGCTGAAAACATCAAATGTCTGTTTATTTCTATTTCCTTTTCCTTTCACTCAATTAAACCACCATCTACAGCATAAATCTGGAGATCATTCCTTTGCAAGCCCAAGAAAGCCAAACCTTTTGTAGGAATGCCCTGTCATGAACAAATGAAAGCAAAGAGAATAGCTTTTAAGGTTCTTACTTAACCTCAGAAAGCTCATAAAGGGGAAAAAAATCTATAAAGAAAAAGGCAAAGCAAGAAAATAGAACCCTTCAAGGGGCCAAGAACCATAATGTCTGGGGAACCCAAAGAACCACGCAAGGGGGGAGCCTGATGACCAGTTTCCCTGGAAATGGAAAGCCATTCCTCTCCCCACTGGAACACCAGCCGCCCAGCATTTTCCCCCACATGACCCTGCTGCTGAGCATTTCTCCTTGGAGATGTCAATCTGTGGGAAAAGGGAGTTGATATAAAATTCAGGATGTCGGATGGTCTTCAGCAATGCAGTTTTCCTACATATTCCAGGGTAACTGTAAAATAGAATATATTTTAATCCCTTACATCTGATTCCAAAGTAGTTTTTCTCTTGATTTAAGATGTTTTGGCAAGAAAGTCACTTAATCAATTTAGCTGTGAAACAGTACAATGTTAAGGTTGTCAGTAAAAAACTTGCACACCCTGGGGCGCCTGGGTGGCTCAGTCGTTAAGCGTCTGCCTTCAGCTCGGGTCATGATCCCAGGGTCCTGGGATCGAGCCCCGCATCGGGCTCCCTGCTCCGCGGGAAGCCTGCTTCTCCCTCTCCCATTCCCCCTGCTTGTGTTCCCTCTCTCGCTGTATCTCTCTCTGTCAAATAAATAAAATCTTTAAAAAAACAAAATAAAAAAAAACCTTGCACGCCCTGAAGGTGACCCCCTTACTTTACTGGCCACGGCGTCGGCTGCAACGGCGTTTTCCAACGTTTTTTCGTAGGCCTTCTCTACTTTGGCAACAAAGTCCTTTACAGTTTCACAGAGTATCCTTGGAGGAAAAGAAATTGTGCAATTCAGTAAACCCTTAGACTGGGTTGGTTTGATTCACAAACATATTTAAAAACAAGCACAATTAGGTAAACTGTCAAAGCATAGGGACCATTTGTATGTAAAACCCACACTTCTACGTGTTGTGTAACACGTACTAGTAAGTTCCAGACATTCTGAATTACAAATGGAAATGCACACGAATAAAACTTTGCTCTGTGTAAATTAAATGCTCGTCGTTCTAAGGTTGTAACAAGCCTTTCTCAAATATCTAAATTAAGCTCTTGAGAAGAGTATTTGTAGATCTCATTAAAAAAAATAAGCATTATGTTCAGTTAGCCAACATATAGTCCATCATTCGTTTTTGATGTAGTGTTCAACGATTCATTAGTTGCGTATAACACCCAGTGCTCCGATAAAAAAAATTAAAAAAATTTTTTAAACCACACAAGATATCACTAAAAAAAAATAAGCATTATCTCCAGCACCTTACATATTTTCATAACAGAACTTGCAATGTTAAAAAAAAAAAAGGATAAATTTGTCACTTGATGTTGTCTGTCACTCTACTATTCATGATCCAGGTATCCTGAAAGTATATTGTTCCTGAAGAGGAAAGGGATTGTGTAAACAACCTGCCACTTGAATTGAGTTACAGTCTCCGTAAATCCATTCGTTTTTTTCCTTAAGGTAACCAGTACAGTCATATGCAAGACTAACTTAATTTAGATCTTGTTAGTGTCAACAATATATGGTTTACTTGTTTGTTGCTTTTAATTACATTTGGTTTCTTTGCAATAGAAATAGATCAAAAGACAAAATAATCTGAAACCCTAACACTAACTAAAATCTGTCTTTCAGAAGTCTATGGGACTGGTGCTGGATTACAAACAACCCAACAGAACGGTATGTGACCAGTTTTCTGTAGCAAGGGCTAACAGTGATTCTGAAAACAAAATCAGATGATATTAAATTAATAGTATTTCTCTTTATTATGGATACAGACTAAGAAATTTGAAGGAAAAAAACCCAGGTTCCAGCAATTACTTTTTTTCTATTAAACTCACAGTTTTCTCTGTTACGTGAGTGACATGATTATGTTTCCAGATATTTAAATATTATGACATCAAGCCATTCAGTAGATACAGTACACACACACACCCCAAACCTTCACATTTATCATCTAAAAAATAAATGAATTATTCCTAAGAATTTTTGTTTTCTTTGTTGTTTCTTGGTAACCATTTCTAGATTTTTACTTGGACAAAAAGTAATATTTCCTAAACTTCAACCTCTTTGTTGGCTTTTTAAATTCACATTTCTCCAGAGGCTCTAGCTTACTACTAGAGATGCATTCATGTGCTTTACCTCAAGTTTTGTCTTCTTTGTTCATGTATACTACTTTTATGGACCTTCTTGAAATATTAAGTCAAGCTGTCATGAAATTTTTTCTATGAACTTTACTGAAAGTTTCTCTAAAATGTCCCACCTCTGAGGAGAGGAGACACTGACCGTCCTCCCACTTTATGTAACTCTAAAATAGAGGTTTTCCTTGCTATTATTACAACACTTTGTTGATAAAATTTTCTCCTGTGAAATTTATGAAACTGCATATGCCATAACATTACCATAGCTACTTTTGCTGGTATTTTACTAACTCCTAGGAACAGAGCCTATTTGTCCATCAGTCTAGGAATGAAAGGGGCAACAAAGGTGCCGTGATGCTCAGGCAGATGGAGGCTGAAGGAATAGAGTATGATTCTGTGTTAGAGATTACTTGCCATGTAAGTTGTGGGAGGGATCAGAAGAAATGGTCTACCTTAGAATCCAATAAGTTTCATATTCCAGAAGACATAAAATATTACACTCTGGAGAAATGAACTAACTTTTTATTATACCAAAATAGTGAATGTAGAATTCTTAAAATTGAAATAAAATGTACACCTAAAAATAGCATGATTTCAAAGTCATACCACCTGGGAACTTGCAAATTGGAGAAAAACAATTTTAAGATGTATTTGCTATGATAACATGGAAGACATTCTCCAACTGATACAGTTTTCTACTTTAATGCATAAATACATCTGGAAAAGACGTGCAAAAATCAAATAAATGGAAGTGGAATGTGGATTTTCCCATAGGGCTATAAAAATTTTTAATCCCTAATTATATCTTAAACCAATGTTAGTCATAATTTTGACAAGATATTTCCAAGCATTCTATTTCTTTAATTTTGTTCTCTTCCTTCCAAGTTGAGCACAAATATGCAGTTGATATTGCACCAAATATTCAGTTGAAGCTAACAAAAGTCCATATTTAGCAAGCTTGATGATTTCCACTATCACTGCAATTATATTGTATTCATGAGATCTATACTTTTTATCACTAGTAGCAGTATCTTCATTTATCATTCATTTATCTTCATTTTCCACATATTTTTTAATAGGGGCAAATGACAAAATATGCAAACACTACACTAAGAAAAATATGGCGATGGTGCCCAAACGGATGCACATACTGGCAGGCAGGGGTCATCCTATAAGAATCTGAAAAATTCATTTTCCATCTGATGTAAAAAAGTTCCAATCAGAAATTAAAGATGATTTACAAGTATCTGTGCATAATCTTAGCTATCTCTGTGCTCTGAGGAAACATTCTAACAACTACGTATCTTACCTCACCTATTCAATGGGGGAGGGGGGGTTGCCTAAATTATCTCTAAGATAGATACCAAATCTGAAATTCTGTGGTTCTATGAGAATAGTTCCAATCTTATTTTTCCTGGCAAATGATCTCATTTTCTAAGTTCTGTCTACAGAACAAATTGCATTTATTTAATAACTTTGCTTTGTATTTTTATTAATAAGTGACACCTACAATTGCTGACTAATGCTTCTGATTCTTAGAAGGTAACTCATGTTACCATACCAAACTGACAAAATTTCAAAATCAAAGAAATGCTGACATTATGTTGGTGAACCCATAGTAACTACATTAGTTAACCTACATATTAGCTATGCTAATGGAATATAGCTTTTCCATCAGTATTTTCAGCTTTTTAAAAAGAGTTAAAACAGCTTAAGCTACTGGGAATTACTATTTAATAAAACAAATATAAACATGCACCGAGAGGGTTAAAACATTCTGCCTTAACAGTGTATCATTTAACAAGTAAATGGCATTATCAAAGGAAGGGAATTCTTTGTTATCTAGGTGGTGGTTACAAGAATATGTATGTGAACACGTGTATGTGTGTTCTTCTTTCTCATCACTAAGCTGTACCCTTATGATTTGGGCACTTTACTGTGTATATATCATCCCTCGATAACAAAAAAAACTTTTTTAAGCAGGGAGAGCTATTATAGATTTTACAAGTCTTTAAAATACCTATAAACCAAATGCAGTATCTGAACCTTGTTTGGATTTTGATTTGAACAACTCAACTGTTCAACAAAAACTTTGAGATAATTAGGGAAAATGGAACATGGATTGAGGAATATAGTCTTAGAGAATTGTTACTAATTTTATTAAACTTTTTAATAAGACTATTAGGTATATATACTGAAAGAACAAAATGATTTCTGGGATTTGCTTAGAGATACTATAGCAAAAGAAAGTGGGAGTGGATGACAAAATTTTGATAAATACTGAAGCCATGTGATGGGTATGGTGGGAAACCATTATACCAGTCTCTCTACTTTTATGTATGTTTGAAAATGTTAATAACAAAAATTAAATTTAAAATAATGCCATATTACCGGTACAAATTTACTACATTTTGTCCTTTCTTTTCTCTTGGACCTCTTTATGGCAAATCCCCTAAAATTTTAATCTGGAGTTATAAAGACAGGACAGCTGGGCAGACTGGGAGCACAGATGAGTGACAAGAGGGGACCAGGGGTGGAATAGAATCTGTTTCAAGGCAAATGAGCTGGTCAGAGAGAAATCCAAAGCTAAAGCTAATAGTAGAGCCTAGACAAAGACCCAGGCAAAGGTCGGGGCGCCTGGGTGGCTCAGTCGTTAGGCGTCTGCCTTCGGCTCAGGTCATGATCCCAGGCTCCCGGGATCGAGCCCCACATCGAGCCCCACATCGGGCTCCCTGCTCAGCAGGAAGCCTGCTTCTCCCTCTCCCACTCCCCCTGCTTGTGTTCCCTCTCTCACTGTTTCTCTCTGTCAAATAAATAAATAAAATCTTAAAAAAAAAAAAAAAAAAAGAGCCAGGCCAAGGTCAAACAAAAAATTTGAATGTAATTGATTAAAACATGAGATGATGATACCATAATTTAATATAGCACTCTGTAGTTTATAAGCTCTATATTTATTTCATAAATCAACTTAATTCTCTCAACAGTTCCATGAGGGAGAAAGGACAGGCATGCTTTCCATTTTTACACTTGATAAAACAGACACAGGCCACAAAGCTACCAAATGTTTGAATCTCAGCTAGGACCTCAGATTTACTCCTACTTGGTGCAACATTGTGATTTACTCCAGTGGTTTTCAAGCTGTTTTCCAGAAACACTTCAAAGATTCTGCAAATACTTGATTCAAATTTCATTTAGAAATATAAGATACAATTTTTTTACATGCTCAAATAATCATTAGAGATATTAGAGACAAATAATATACTAGCTTCTACTTTAGAATTCACATTTTTTGTGCAAATCTTAGACTATATTTGATGCAGTTTCCAGTTATTTCTGTATTTTATTTCAGTTACATGGCAGTAAGGAAATAAGATACAGAAATAACTAGAAACTAGAAACATCAAATACAAAATTATAACTGTCATCTATAATTATAGCTTAATTTTCCTCATAAATGACTAATAATTTAATCCTGTCCCATTTATTAATGACAACAAAATAGCTTTTTAATCTTTTAAATATTGGAATTCTACATAAAATTTAATGAAAGACAATGTTAAAAGTCAATTATATCTCAATTAAAAACATGTAAAAATGTAGAGAAGGCAGTGATCAAACACATCAAACACATGCAGGCCAATATTAAGGATTCGCTGACATCCAAACTATGAAAGGGGCCAGATAAAATATTTACTTAACTGCATCAAAGAATAATTCTTTTATAACTTGTTATACTTTTAAAAAGTTTCCATTTCAGTTTTCCATCTTTTCTAGCAAGATCTTCTAAATGTCCTATAAAAAAAGCATTTGATTCATAGGGCAAGGGTGGCAAATGCAAATGTTTTCCTTGTAGAAGGAGCTTAGGAAGTACCTAAGGAATGGCTTTGGTATATAAATTTGCCCCAAGATGAGGAAGACAATAGGGAGTGCTGAGGCCTGGGACAAACTGGAGATTTCCACATTTCACCATAAGGCAATACAATTTGGTCAGAAAATGCCCAACCAAACAACAGCGACAGAAAACCAGCAGCAGCACTCTGCATCAAACACCGTGTCTGCAGCCCACCTCTCTGGGCAACCAGGGTGCGCCCCTGACTTAAGCTCCTCAACGGCTCCTATCACTCAGCCCTGTTTCCTATCCCTGGGGCTTATGGCATCAAAAGCAACTGTCACTACATTTATACTTGTCCCAAGCAAATCTGTTTATAATGATTTATCTTGTCTTCCCTTGATTCTTTGCAAAGTAAGTATATAATATACTAAAGTTGGTGTATTTTGCCCCCACCACTTCCCTAATCCCTCACTCTCTTTCTTTCCTTCTTCTTTTTCTCCTCTTTCTGTATAAGAGTAATATTTCCTTGCTAAGCCAGAATCCCAAAGCATACTTGTACTCTTGCTTATCAGTTGAAAATGTCAGTGGGTTTCACCCTTCCCTCTAGTTGACTTTCTAGGTCTTGGGACATCAGTATGGGATGCTTTAGAACTAAATTCTACATTCCAGGCAGGCAACATTTGGGATAATAAAATCAAGTAGCTCTGGCTCCATGTACAGAATCAATTTAACTAAAATCTGATAACTTTGAATTAAAATATAATTATGTAATTTAAACATGCTGATAAATGTCATTTGGAAAAATCTCTTCAATATTTTCCCTTTCCTGATGTAAACAGTTCCTAAAGAGTAGTGTTTATGGAAATAATAAATGATAGTGAAATGTGTTTTCATATTATAATTAATCATAAATACTTCTTTCTTTATTTTTTATTTTATTTATTTTTAATTTTTTATTTAAATTCAATTTAGTTAACAGATGAATGCTTCTTTAAATAGGAGCTTAGACTGATTAAACTCTAAACACTTACCAAACCATTCTGATAAAAATGTTTCAGATTAAGCATCCAAAAAAAAACCCCTCTAAATATATACTCCACTGCAAATAAGATGCTAAAGTGATTAAAAAAAAAATGCAAGTTTAGTATATCTAATTCTGTAAGCTACTTCACAGATTTTTTGGGGAGGAAAAAAATCACAAAAAAGTGACATAAATGGTAGGAACGAGCATTTTCACCATATTTCATGGCTTCAACTCCATCACTCACTTGGCAGATGATATGACCACGGCATGTTCATCAGAATTGAGGATTTTTGTAAGATGAGCTGCGACAGAGTCCTCATAAATTGTCATCTGAAAACAAACAAAAAACCCCTATACTGTATTATTGTTTCTGGCATTTATACCGCTCGGTTATTACTGCTTCTAAAATGGGACTGTTCAGGACACACGTGACACAGGGCAATGAATATAATGACATATACAAAAGAGTTATCATAGGAAATAAATAAAACTTCCTTTCTGTAAAAGGCTTTTCGCTTCTGAAACTCCTTAATCTATAGTCTTTAAAAAAAATCCATAAAATTCATTAAATTAAAAAAAATGTCGAATAGCTGAATAGAGAAAGAACCCCTACGAGTCGGCACAAAAAAGTGCCAGACGACCTAATGAAAAATGAGCAAAAGGCTATAGAAATTTAAAGAGGAAGATATACCAATGGACTACCACCAAAGACAGGTGATCAAGCTCATCAGCCATCAGGCAAACACAAACCAAAACCACAATGTGGTTCCACCGCGTCTGCCAGAAGAGCTACAATGAAAACAAAAGCAGCAACTAGGCCTGGGAAGAGCCAAATACTGGCGAGGTTGTGGAGGAACAGAACTCTCATTCGCTGCCGCTCCCGGTAGGAGAGCAGGAGTTGATACAAATACTCCAGAAAGCTGCTGGGTGTCTATCAAAGCTGAGCATACGCATATACCATAAGACCCAGCAATTCCATTCCTACATATGTATATACCCCCAAAGAAATGCGATGTGCGTTCACCAAAAGACACGTGCTAGAAAACGTTCACAGCAGCCTTCATTCAATAGTAGCATGGATAAGGGCACCCGAGTGGCTCAGTCGGTTAAGCGTCTGCCATCAGCTCAGGTCATGATCCCGGGGTTCTGGGATTGATCCCCGCCTCGGGCTCCCTGCTCAGCAAGGGAGCCTGCTTCTCCCTCTCCCTCTGCCTGCCGCTCCCCCTGCTTGTGCTCTCTCTCTCTCTCTGTGTCAAATAAATAAATAAAATCTCTAAAAAAAAAATAGCAGCATGGATAACAGATTGTAGCCTATCTGTGCAAGGGGGTACTATGGGGCAATGAGGATGCTGTGATTTACAGCTGTGCCACAAGATGGATGAATCTCCCGGACGTCATGTTGAATGAAAGGATTCAGAGAAGGGCTGCTTACAAAACGATTCATTTCATAAATACAGAAACAGACAAAAATAATCTATGATTTTAGAAGCCAAGAGAGTGGCTCTTGGGGTGGGAGGTGGGGGTGGTGAATGGAAAGGGGCATCGGGGGGCTCGTGGGGTGCTGGTAATGCTGCCTTGTGATTTGGGCATTCATGACATGGGTTCATTTACCTTGTGGAAAATTAGCAACTGTACATTTATGATCTGTGCGCTTTTCTGTATGTAGAATTCAATAAAAAGTTTTTTAGAATGCTGAATGCACTGTGCTACAACCATGTAAATAAATCTCTCTCTCAGAGAAGGAAGGAATCAAAATGCTCAGGGAGTCCTATGTCCCCTTTTCTGTGTGACTCAAAATTTAACATCCTGTTGAAAGAACATATCTTCCTAATAAGTAAAAATGTGCACAATATCTAAACAGCCTCAATTCAGAGCCTTCCATCAAACGTCTGCCTCAAATATATACCATGTCCTACAGCTCAAAAATTTCCAGTGTAAACCACCTGCTCTATTCAAGCTGCCTCCTGTGCTCTTCTATCCTACTCAGATGTCCTTTCATTGCTTCTTACCCATTAGCATCAGTTTATTCAGACTTAAATGAAGATCCAATGACCAACCGCCCCTCCTTTAAAGCCTTCCTGACTAGCATCTTCCCAAAGAGATCTCATTCCCGATTTCCATCCAGTTCCACCAGTGGCTAATCAGTATGTTAGTCTTTTGAATTTCAATCTTACTTTCTTCACGGGCAGAAAGACAAGAGGGGGGGATCCTCAAAGCCTCACACAATATTGTGTTCACTTGCAAATCCACTTCACTCATTTTCTAGTCTGAACATTAAAAGCTGCATCTTTACAGTCAAGATCAGAAAAATGAAAATATAACTTTTTAAAAAGCAACGAAGGGAAATATTTTTCAAAAAGACAGTTTTATTTCTTTTCCCTACAGGACAGATTGTCATAAAGCCTAAGAAGGTAGGGAAAATATTTTATCTTTTTTTTTAAAAAAGATTTTATTTATTTATTTGACAGAAAGAGAGGGAACATAAGCAGGGGGGAGTGGGAGAGGGAGAAGCAGGCTTCCCACAGAGCAGGGAGCCCAATGCGGGGCTCGATCCCAGCACCCTGGGATCACGACCTGAGCCAAAGGCAGACGCTTAATGACTGAGCCACCCAGGCGGCCCAGAGAAAAATATTTTAAACTCTCATTAATTCCATTTGAAGGTACATGTAAAAATTCAAGTTTTTTTCCTTTAAAAATAACCAAAGGCAAAGAATACAACCTCTTCCAGAGGTAAAAGAAATAACCTCTCTGTCCAAAGATAAAATTATTGATGTCATTTATTAATCTATTATGTAGTCACGTAGAGTCAGGAAGTTAAGGTAATAATAATAATTATTTTTATTGTGTATCAGGCACTGTGATTAAGCATTCTGCATGTATTTATCCCATTAATTGTCCTGTTTCACGGCCAAGGGGCGTTAGGCTCAGGAGAGTTGACCAATTTGCCCAAGACCCACAGCTAATGAAGAAAAGACAAACTAGGGGGCTGGGTCTGTGGCTTATCCCACCATACTGCCTCCCCCACCCCGCAGCAAGTCTTGGTCTTGGTTAACACTATTTGTCAAATATAAATTTTGTCATTTCTCAAGTGTATCATTATAACAGCCTGGTAGTTGGGATCTCTATCTCTCTCTTCCTCCTCTCAAACCATTCTCCACTTCATGACACAGTGATTTTTTTCTAAAACAGAAATCTGATCATGACACATCTCTGCTTAACATGTCTGAGGGGATTCCCCCCACCCTTACATTTCAGATAAAGTCAAAACTCTTCAGCTAGCAAGCAAGACCTTCCATAATTCCCAGGATTCTCCATGATCTGAACCCTTCTTCTCTCCCCTGTCACGTCTTTTGATGCTCTTCCCTTGCACGACCCGCTCTAACATGACAGTATTACCTGAAGTGACCCGAATGTACCAAGGTCCTTACTATCAGGTTCTACGCCATGCTCTTTCTCAACTGGCTAATTCCAACTTCTCTTTTTTTGTGCTGAAAACCCAGCTTAGGTACAACCTCCTCTGTAAAGACTTCACTGAACTTGCCAGACAAAGAATCCTCTCTTCTGTGCAACCATTATACCCTGGAGAGAACTTAAACATAACTGATCATTTATTGTCTGTCCCTCCCAATAGAACAGAGATTCTCCAACTTTCTGGCCTCATCTCATCCTTAATGTCTGAATGATTTTGTCACAATATCCCTAGGCCAAAAGGAATACCTAACAGTAGTTAAGTACAAACAACTTAATAAATATTTATGTCCTAACAACTTAAGAGCCCTTTGAAAAAATAATAAATATAATTTAAAAGAAAAAACCATATCTTATTTCATGCTTAAATAACTAGCTGTGAGCCTGTCGGCACTGTATACATCTCAAGCCTTGAAATCAACAGATTGGACGATAACAACCTTAATTCCTATTCAACACTAATTGTTGTGTGGTGTTTGCTTTTTATCACAGTGACTACTGAAAACCCAAGCTTCACAAAAATATGATGTCATCAAAAGGAATGTAGTGCAACCTAATGTTTAAGCTGTCCTTTAAGCTAGCAGTCTGTATGGTGTCCAATACATTTGGACAAGCTAGTAGTCTGTATGGTGTACAATGGATGCTGAGTATTACAATTAAATTTTCTTTGAAATTTAAAAATATCTCCTGGTAGCCCTTGGGGCTCACCATGATGTCCTGAGACCCCTGCACACAGCTTAGGAACCACTACTCTAAGATGACTGAAGTGGGAGGGCAAGGCCTTTATGTCCACTCCCAGATACCAACAGGCATTTACTATTGTTAAATTTACGAACAAATAAAGTTATAACATCTTAGCATGCTGTAACGAAGCAGCTAGGAAACAGAAAGAACTGGGGGGAGAGAAGTTTCGGTAAGAGTAAATTTAACCACAAATTAATAGGAAGAATTTCATTTCCAGAGATTGAGGCCATTCTCTCCCATTTTCGGGGAGTTGGTGGAGATACAGCAGCTCACACCTTCTTTTTGATGACCTTACCATTAATAAATAAGCAGCTATTGACTCACTAGGCTGGTGTGATTGGGGTATCATACAAAAGAGACTGAAACTATGACTCTTGCATCAAAAAAGTTTTTAATCCAGTCCGAAAGCAATGGGAATCTGGCTTCCAAGAAATAGACAAGGCCAGCGGGCTTTGATGCCAAGACGCCCATAGTTCCAAAAGCGTTTGGTATTTAGAACAAAAATTAACAATAAGAATTTTTTATTAACTGTCCACTTTGTGCCAGTCACAACACCAGATGACAACACAATGGTGAATGAATAACACATTGCCTGGTCTTGACAGTACAATAGAGCCAAGATAATGGAAGGTGATAATGGAAGGGGGCCATGGAACTTGTGAGGAAGGAGATGGTACTAGGGCTTGGGGGATGAGGGATGGCTTCTTGGAGCAAGTGATACCTGAGGTGAGGACAGGCATGAACGGAGCATGATGTCACTGGGGGGACACATATTCATTTGCAAAGGGGTAGAGGCGAAAAGAACATGATGGCAAGGGGATTTCAGGTTAAATGTAAGCAATACGTTTTCTAATATTGAGTATTAACAGAACCATTGTTACTGAAGGAAATCATGAAATCCTTGTTTTTGCTATGTTTAAAAAGTCCAACAGCCACAAGGAATTAATCAATAAAACTGTCACAATTCTTTAAGCTCTGCAGCTCTACGATGCCAGTGGAATGGTAAGTTAATAAGATAATTAGGAAGTTCGACCACATTTGTGCCCTTTTAAGGAAAACTGGAAAAATAGTAATTTCACAATCATGCATAAAGGAATTTAAAATGAATACTTAAAAAATACAAGCTGGGAAATCAGGTTGAGCCTAAGAAGGAAGGTTCAGCTTGCTTTTATTACAGTTTTAAAGACAAAAAAGTCACATGGCAACTAGTCGGAGTGATGTAGAATGTTCATTTAACTTGTAATCTTAAGGCATGCCATTCCTGTGTTATGAAATATTTTAATAAAAAAACAAATTAAATTAGGTTTCATTCAAAACCTTTTATACTAAAAGATTTTTTTCCATGTAGTTACAACTGTTTCTCATATTCAGCGACTATATGTATGTAATAAAAGTAAGTTGTTTACCTTCATTATTTTGTGCCAGGAAATACACATCTCTAAAGTAAATAGAACAAAAAATTCCCCCTTTTGTCCTTTTGGGGAGAAAATTAATAACATTTACAAAAATACTATTAAGAGAAAAGACTGGTTTCTATAAGAACAAGTACTATATTTATAGTTGGATAAAATAATACTATAAATAAAAATGCTGCTGAAAATAAAATAGTAAATGTATCAATCTTTAACAGTAATTATCTTTGGGTGTCAGGGTTATAGTAAGATTATTTTTTCATATATTTTTGTATTTTCCATATTTTTTAGAAGCAGTTTTTGCTACTTTTAGAGCAAAAAAAGGTGTCAAATTACAACTAGCTTCTTTAAGGAATAGCCCCGTTTCTAGTTATCATTCCTTTCCTTAGTTTTGATAAGTTCATAATTTTCTTAATGAGAAAACAAAGATTTCAACTGTCAAATAAACAGATGAATTTTCCTACAGGGAAAAATAAGCTATTATAGATCAAACGGTTTGTCAGTCAGAGAATAATCCTTTGAAAATTAGGATCTGTTTCAATTCTCCAGTGCTGTGAGGTTTAATCAGAACACTCAATCTTTAAAAACATCTAAAAACTATAGTTATCACTGGTCTGTAGCAGGGATGGAATGAAGTGAGCTTTCTTCCTCTGTTTTATCTTGATCAATAGACTTCACCAGGAAACTTATAATGGTGAACCCTCAACGAAGAGGCAAAGTAGGAAGACAGAAATTATATAATACTCTGCCCACAAGTACTGGTGTGTTTGGAAATTGCTGAGCTAACACCAACTAGTCAGACAGGTGCCGATGGCCCAAGCAGAAGATGAGTAAAAGCTAACAGGCACCTTTCATCAGCTGGCCTCCCCTGGAGCCCTGCTGGTAAAAGGAAGCAGGCAGGTAGAATAGTCAGGGAGAAGCATCAGGGGTGCAGAAAGGGAACTTGCATGCCTAGTGCTTTACACACTTTCATTACTGTTTACTCCTCCCAACACTGAGACCTTGCTCTACAGATAAAGTAATGGAGGCCCGTGACAGTGAGTGATATGGCCGAGTTCACACTTCCAGAACGGTGGTCGTAGAAGGACTCTAACCTAGATCATAAGGATTCTTTCTTCTGGGGCAGAGGACTAGTAGTAGTCAATGAGCCCATACCCAAAATAATAAAAAATAAAATTAAGTAAACATGCTACCATATCTTATAAAGTTTTCATATTTGTTCAAGATATTCACCCCTATTTCCAAATGATAAATAGGCAAAGGTTAAAGTCTTACATAAAATTCTTCCGATGTTTCTGGAGGTTCTGGAAGTAGAGAAGCCTTTGGTGGCAATTTGAGTTCATAGGTCATTATACTCCACCTGAAGGGAGAAAAATCTTTGGTCTGAAATTCCTTTAAAATTTAATAAACTGACTTTGTTCTCACCTCACGTATATACATGTGCACATATATGCATGAACTATGGTTTATTGTATCTAAGACAACCAAATATTGGGAAGGAGATGGATTTTGGTAATCTCATAAAATGCTGAAGCCATACTTTATGATGTCCATATCTTACCAATTCTCTGATTTGGGACTTCCAAACTTTTTAAAGGCCATGACCCATAGTAAGAAATGCACATATATAACAAAACTCTGCCTTCTTTACTAGTGCAATGCATTCTGATTTTTTTATTCTTTTCTGTTTCCCTTCTTAAATAATGTTCACTGCAACTGACTAACTAGATTACACAGGTTACTAATGGATCACAACCCAAAGTTCTAAAACAATGTCCCAGATTAAACAAATGCATAGTGCCAATGAAAGATAAATCACTATCTGTGTACCAACCAGTCTTGCCAAGTCAGCTTACACATACATGAAATGAAAATTAACTAAATATCCCTTCTTAAATTAAGAAAGTAAGCATGGGGTTGAGAAGAAAATATTAATAGAAATAACTGATTTCTTAATACTTGAAGCAAATTTATTTCAATTAGCTGTAAATATTAATTTCAAACCAAACACTGAATCACTTGGTGTTAAAGAAAAGCAATCAACTCCAGACAAATCCAGTCTTCATCCAGAATAATTTCAAAATTTGGGAAGAAGAGTTGGGTAGGGACATTACTATTGTCAGTAGCAGGATGTGAAATCAAGACTTTACAAAGACACAAAGCATAATAAAAGCAGTGCCGTAACACATGAGTTTTAAGAAAAACATATCACGGCTGAAGCCAGTGATAGAACCCAGGGGAAAATCCCAAGATTGGCATCAGTATCTAAACAGAGCCGAGTGTGTCATTCAAACTAGTAAGTCTTTGCATAAAAATCTGAATTCCCACAAAATCTCCCCCAAAGACATAGGTTGTATGTTAGGATGTATAAACAGAATACTTATAGCTACTGTTCAACTCTTGACATGAATATACTATCAAGGAATATATATTTGGGCACAAAAAGCCATTCATTCATTCATCCATGCAACAGACATTTATTGAACATCTCAACATGACAGACAGCATTCCATGGTCTGGAAACGCAAGGCTGACTAAGACTTTCCAAATGAAGTTTATATCCTGGTGCAGAAAACACATAAAATAATTAAACTCTGTAGATATCCAAAGAGGGAAAGCCACAATGGGAAACCTGAAAGTCAAGTTCCTTGTAGCTGGAAATACTACTCTGATCAAAGGACAGTTAAAGAAATGGGAAAGAAATCGACCCAGATATCTTAAGTTTCCTGCACCTTCCATGCTGTGGAGTCCCTTGATAGAAAATGGTTGGAGCTGAAGAAAGAGGAGAAAGTGGCAGGACAAGTCAAGAAAGGATGCATACTGGGACCAGCTAAGCAGAGTTAGAGGCCAGAAGGTTGGGCCCTCTCTGGTGCATATATGCATTAAGGAGGACAGGGTGCACCGTGTTGAAGAAAGATCTTGAGAACTAGAGTCTGGATTCCAGATGACAGTGCCAGTTAGTTCTACCACTTACTAGCTATGTGACACTGATAATATGAAAACCTCCTGAGCCGTTTTACCTGTAAGATGGAGATTACAATATTAGTCAGCTGTAGGTGTGTAGTGATGATTAAATGAGATAATACTTTCTCAAGTAAAGCAACTAGAAGTACCAGGCAGATGAAAAAATATTCTTCTTTTCATTGTCTCCACAACTTTCCACAAACTCCTCAACTTTCATCTTTGTAAAATAGTCGTAATAATGTTGTTCTTAGCCACCTGACAGTGCTGTTTTGAGGATCAAATCAATTGATAAAAGCAAAAAGCTTCTGTAATTCGAAAATATTAAACAGTGACTTTTTCCACCTGTTCTTTACCAACAGTGTTCTTAAATTAGTAAACAAAACACAGGAACAAAATATTCTTATGTTTCTAATGGTCGTAGGTTCTTGAGCCTCTTTTGATGTTTCTCTTCTGTTGTTGTGTGCAGGTCTGTATCAAAGACTTTCACCACAGGGGCACTGTTTCTCTGCAAGCCACCTGGAGAAGTTAATTTTTCTAACATACAAAGGAAAAGCACACACCCAGGGTGGAGGAAATGTCTAGCAGCATTTCCTGGGATGCAGCGAAAATGGTGTTTAAATTTGCAGGAAAAAGCCATTTAAAACACCTTGTGTGGTGTTTTAAGCACAGAATTGGGAAATCACCTCCAGGTTCTTTTAAAGACTAGAGACGGAATCCACTTTACGCACCCAAACTATGGGGGTATCCCTCTTAGGAATAGTTTTGGATAACCATAGACAAATGCTCTACAGCCCAGCTCTTTTTAAATATCCTGTCAGCAAAAGAACCAACCATTACATAACCTTATGACGGGCAAGGTTACAATTAATTAGGTTATAGCTCATTTTAGAGTAATTACATTTTAGATTGGTAGCTCCCTGATGAGATTTTGTTATTTTCGGGAACAGTTCCACAGATGGCTAATCCTATCAAAGTTGTTTTGATTCATGCTAGCTTAAGTTTATAATGATATTTTGACATTTGTCTTCTACTTATGGTGGGGAGGGGTGGTTACTGCTTACTGAGTCCTGTTGTTCCTAAATAATCCCCAGTCCTACCCACCTTCTCTGTAACACTCAGGGTACACACACTGTGATTTCTTTTTTATACATGGGACATTTAGAGAGAAAGAAGTTGCGATGTGACCAAGGATACCATAAACACAGTAATCATTCCTTGATATGGCGTTCTTAATATTTCCCAGTCACTGGGAAAGGATTATCTTTTTTAGTATTTAGTTCTTTGTTGGTTCAACTCATTCTTAATATGCATAATTAAGAAGAGATAGTCTAACAAATCTCAAGTTTATACGTCTTCCTTAGCTTTAATGAAGCCAGAGGACAATGGGGCCATACCCATTATAGCCATCAAAAGCCCCCACACAAAATGAACTGCTTAAGCTTTCTGACCTGAACAACAATGAAAAGTAATTGCTCTCTCAGCATAGCGTTCTATTTTTAAAATAGTGGGTTCATCAGACTGGTTTTCTCAGTTTTTGTTACAATTCATTCATTCACCCCAAAAATATATTTACCTATGCTGGGCTCTGTTCCAGACCTCAGGCGTGACACGAATGGGTAAGACCAGGAAATCTCTGTCCTCACTGGGCTTACAGGTTGTAAAATTTCAACTGCCAAAAATGTCAGTATGCCATTTTCAGTCTAGTGTTAGATGAAAATTCACTTTTACCTGTCTAGCATTTTGGTACTGGCTCGTTCCAGCTTCTCTAGTATCTGAGGAAGTTGGGTGTCATCATCATAGGAACCGCCCCAGCCTAGAACGCGGGCAAGGTCATTTCCTGTACCCAAAGGCAATACGCCCAGCTGACACTGAAAGAGAGCACAACAGGGAGACCTCAGGCAAGCTGAGAAACCGGAGCTATGATACCTCTGTGCTCCAATGGTCAGCAGGTTAGTACACATTCATGTCAACGAGTCATGAAAAGATTTAGTACTTGCCTGTTTATTCAAGTTGAGCTTATCAATTTCTGACAAAACCCAACCCACACTTCCATCTCCTCCACAAACAAGAATTCGGAAGTTGTCGAACTTTTGGAATAATCTTAAACTGAAAGCAAAAAGTATTTTATTTTAATATAAATAAATAAAAATCATTTCCCCAATTCTTTGTTATTCTGTATATATTGGTATGCATGTTCAGATCAAATATAAGAACACTTACTTACATATTAATTATACTATAAAAACTGAAGTGCAATTTTTAACTCAAGAAAACGTCTTAATCATAAAGAGGAAAGGGGATTATAAGTAGAAATGGAGATAAAATTAGGAGGGAAGGGGGGTGAGAAATGAGAAAACAAAGAAGCAGAATCCAGGAAAGAGAATGAAAGGTAAGTGATAAAGCATGGTAAAAGTGGTGATTTTTTTTTCTTCCCATTACAAGGATATGTTATTTCCTTAAGAATAGCATATTACAAACCAGGGGTGGAGAATCTAGGGCACTGATATTACTGACAATCAAGTCAGTTCCTAAAGGGACCCACCAAACCTTGCCGACATACCACTTTTCGGACACCCACCTTGCTTTTCCTCCCCCTCATCCCCTAGTCTGGGTCAGTCTTTTTACCTCTGTCTTCCTTCATCTTAACTTTGGACATATCCCACCACCTCCTGAATGTACCTTCGTGCACCTCGAGTACTGTGGAAACCCTATAAAATATGTTATAGAGACAATCTCAAGAAGTTTCACAAAGGGTCTGCCTTGGAATCATAAAGGACGGGTGGGAAAAGTAAATGTAAAGAATATAAGATATAGGAACCATGAAGGATTATGAAACGGATGTGCTAGAAAGGGAGACACAGCTAACCCAATGCAAGAGACACAGGTGAGTGGAGAGGCCAGGTAAGGAAGTGCCAGGACCTAAACAGGGGGAAGGCATGTACAAGGAGACATAGGGGGCGCTGGGAAAGGATGAAGAAGACCAACATCCATGGGACCAGAGGGCCTGAGACTTGGCAAGAAGGCAATAGAGGAGCACCTGGGTGGCTCAGTCGTTAAGCGTCTGCCTTCGGCTCAGGTCATGATCCCAGGGTCCTGGGATCGAGCCCCACATCGGGCTCTCTGCTCGGCCGGGAGCCTGCTTCTCCCTCTCCCACTCCCCCTGCTTGTGTTCCCTCTCTAGCTGTCTCTCTCTCTCTATCAAATAAATAAAATAAAAAAATCTAAAAAAAAAAAAAAAAAAAAGAAGGCAATAGAAACAAGAAGAAAGAAACCTAAAGAGCAAAAGTGAACAGAGGCACAAAGTGAGGCAAGCGAGAGAAAAGGCGGGAAAATGTTAAATTAAAAACCCGGGGCCTCTTTGGGGTATCTAAAATCCCCATTTTTACATCTGTGTTCACGCTTTAAGGTGACCGTGGAACCCAAGAGAAAAGTGGAGTTGGCAGAAGTAGATCATGAAGAGGTTGCAGGAACCCGGGTTCAGGTGATCCAATATCACCTCTTCAACAAAGTCATATATACACACTAAAAATGTATTAAAAGTACCTCAAGGCATATTTTCCCTCACTGAAAATCGTTTAATTTTTTTTCAGATTGTAAGTTAGAGAACATTCCAGAAAGCTGAAAAGAACAATCAACACCAGTGTTTTTTGTCATTCATATAGGAATTGAGTCTCAAATCCTTGAGGAGCTGTCCTTGAAACCCACAGTAGTGTCTATGCTTTGGTTAAATAACTGATTATTTGTATTACATAAAAATCAATGCTAGCCTTCCATGCAGATCATTTTCTAAAGTTACTGGTTATTTCTGTATTTACCCAAGTTGATTTTTCTTAGAGCTAAGCAAACCATTAGTATTGTCTGATGCAGAATATATTCTAAAACATTTTCTAAACAAATTTTGGGATTTTCAGCACATAAGGAAGTTATATAAATATCAAAAGGTGAAGTTAAAATTTAGAATTAGAGCTTTAAAAAAAGGAAGAGTGGGAAGATCAATACAGAGATGTCTAGATGGATCGAAAGCCTTCACAAACTGAAAAATCAAACACATTTCATGCTTAGTACTATTTCATTCTAATGAGATTTATCAATAATTAATTACCCTAAATGAGGACCTCCGTTCATTAAATCAAACACCTGAGCCGGATTTAGCAACTGTTTAAATCGACGAAGGAACTTTACTCCCTGATTATCTCCACTCTTAGAATTGACAAAAACCAACAGAGGACTAACACAGAATGAAAATGTCGCTCTACAGAAACCTGTAAAAAAACACAGTACAGGATCAATATGAACAGCTGTCTCTTTTAAACTATTGATAAAACTTCAGAGAAAAGAACATAAATTCACAAAGAACCTTGTTTATTACTTGTACAGTAAATTATAATTTAGCCCCCCAAATGGAGATAGGTTTTATTTACATACTAAGGCTATAGAACTTATCTTTTAAAATATGCTCTACAATGAAAAATCCTACTAAAGATGGTAAAAGTATTAATCATAGATAATTGAAGATACACCACCTACCTTAACAACACCAATGACGTCTATAAATTCACATTTGTCAAAGAATTCATGTTCATATTCAGTATTTTAGAATGTTTTAACTTTTCCTTCATGAGGCTTTAGAAAATACTTTAAAATTTATCATAAATAATAGAACCTTGATTTATCGGGGATTGGGGGGGAGGTCTGTTAACAGCACAGGTTAAAAAATCACATCTTTTGCAGCCTGTCCTTGTATTTATAATATCTATTGGCATAATTTACATAAAAAGTTTGAAAATCATAAAGCACTTTATGCAAAACTTTAATAACAGTATATGGTGAAAGCCTTTTGTAATTTGGTTTGCTTAGAAGGAAGACAAGTTCTTTAGCACTTAGAATCAAGTTGTAAGATTCTCAAAAAAGTGATGGAATTTATAGGAATATAAGTTCCTCCAAGGAATTTATAGGAAAACAGATTTCAATAAGAGCTATGCTGATGGGCAATTTCAATTATGGATGGAAAAAAAAGCACATAAAAATTAACCTTTTTGGATTGCATTTTGTTATAGAATAATGATCTTATTTTGTTTGCTGAAATGTAAAATCTGTAAGTCTTATATGTAATATCACCAGTGTATTAATAGCTATGTTAAGTTTTAATTCTAAAATGTTCTTTTAAAAGTTAAATGTACTGTTCAGCAATTTGAATGGACTTAAATAAAAGCTGACCAGAATAACCAATTACAGTTCAATTTAATCTAGGAAAGTAAATGTACAAATCAACATTTAATATACCAGGAATATACATATTTACACTACTGATACATACCATCAGAATCAGTGCTATTCAGTGCAATTGGAGGTATGATGGACACTTTACATTGGCCAAGGGGACACACAGGATGGTATAAATCTTTGCAGGCAGTGTGTACCTAATAACAAACAAATAAGCCTTCAAGAATCATAAAAACACATCAATGTTTTATTATGGCATAAATTACATCTAAGGAACTGATCATTGAGGATCGACTATATCACAAAATATTCAGTAATTCATAAATTACTTTCATGGCACAACATTTACAATGCTAAAGAATGGGTTAATTATTTTAGAGATGGGAATTTGATTTGGTCTGTGCAGCCTACTTTTATGATTGTCTCAGGCAAGTAGTGTATATCAAGAAATGCCTTCTGAGTGGAATCTGGCTGGCTCAGTCGGTAGAGCATGAGACTCTTCACCTTGGGGTTGGAAGTTCAAGCCCTACACTGGGTGTAGATATTACTTAAAAAAAAAAAGAAATGCCTAGTGAAGACCAGGAGAGAAGAAGGGAAGAGAACAGAGTGCAGAGGAAGAGAGGGGAAAGAGGAAGTCAGGAATGAATGGAAGGAGGGAGGGAGAGGAAGAGAAAGGAGGGAAGCTAACTAGTCCTTACCAATAGCATCGTCCATAAAAAAACTGATGACCTCATAACATTCTTATAGAATTTAATGAAAATAAAATTTGTAATGTGTCTGCTTTTTCTGCAGTGGTCCTATAACTTTCTATTCACACCTTTTTTTTATATATAACATTTTCATGTTACCATAGGTACAAATACATGCGTGCCTATTTTCTCAGCTAGACTTCTGGCTCTGTAAAGAAAAGGAAAAGGTCCTATTATTGCACAAGTGATATATATCATAGGCACTCAGTAAAGGTGTGAACTTCATAGAAACAAAAATTTCAAGGTCAGTCAAGATACTATTGTGAACAAGAGCAGGGCTAACGCGTTACATAGAATCCAGGGAATTTACAATACTTTAGGTACTTACCTAAAGAGCCTTGAAATGTTTTAAGCAGTAAAAGCAGACATTTCATAAAGAACTTATTTAATATGGCTTTATTTCATTAGTCCTTTTAGAAAACTGGCATATTAATTAAACACCTATTTATCAAAACTTTTGAGAAAATAACTGAAATTAAATAGTGATTCTTGTTTGCTGGTGACCTAATTTTGGATAGTTCTCTATAATCATTTATAATAATTAACATCCTAAATGGATTTCAAAAAAAAAAAAACCAACAAGCATGCACAGATAGTTTTAAAAGGAATATTAGAAAGGTATGAGAATTACAGAGCAAAACAGAAAAATATTTATATCAGTGTTAAATGAAAAAAAGCAGAAGATAAATTGTATCTTCACTATTTTTTACAAAAAAGGTAAAACTGTATCCAGAGACTGGACAACAACTGGAAAAATTGACTCATTAGAGTTGGGGAACCATGGTCTTACTTTATTCTGTTTAAACTACATGACTGTTTTACAAACTAGATATTCTGTCAGGAACTCATTATTTTAAAGACAAAATAATATGTAAAGAGGTAAGTGATAGTGCATAGGAAGTACAACCCCAAGAAAGAGGTGACAAGGTGTTGGTGGCCCGCAAACCTGAATGTCCAACGGACATAGTGTAGGGCAGGAACGACTTCATGATAAGGTGATATCTAAGTTTGCCAGAAAAAAGAGGGAGAAGACATTCCAGAATGCCCCCTTCCACATCCTGTATTCATCTTTCTATACCGTTTGTGAAATTTTTAAAAGGTGGGAGGGAGTAGAGTGAGCAAGTAAATATCTAATGAACTCCTACTGTGAACGTTAGCAAAGCTGAAAAACGACTGAGCAGATACAAGTAGAGACCTATACTGCAGGTAGAGACAACTTCTATAAAACCTTTCTAAAGTAGCTGATCACACACATAATCTGCTTTCTTTTTAAAAAGTTAGACGAGAACAGCTGAAGTTCTAGAGGTAGAGAAACAGAGGTACATGTAGACTAATGAAATTAGCTGCAGACGCACACATCAGTGGATGCCTCCCTGAAAAGAAATCTTACGTGGGATGAAGTTTTAAAATGTTTATGGGAGCACTTTACTTACTTATTTATTTATAACATTTTTATCTTACAGGCCTTTTGGGAGCACTCTTAAAATAAGGAATGCCAGGAGGCCACCTGGGTGGCTCAGTCGGTGGACTCTTAATTTCAGCTCAGGTCATGATCTCGAGAGTCCAGAAATCGAGACCCATGTCGGGATCCGCGCTCAGCGGGGAGTCTGCTGGAAACTCTCTCTCTTCCTCTCCCTCTGCCCCTCCCCCAACTCGCGCACACACTCTCTAAATAAATAAATAAATAAATAAATAAATAAATAAATAAATAAAATCTTTAGAAATAAATAAATAAATAAAATAAAATAAGGAATGCTGGGGCACCTGGCTGGCTCCGTCGGGAAAGCGTGTGACTCTTGATCTTGGGGTTGTGCCCTAAGAGGGTTTTAGGGGTTACAGTTTCACCAAAACTCCAAAGACATATCTAATACAGTCTATATATTATATTACAGGGCATCAGAGAAATTAGAAGTAACGCCTGTGGCTGATAAAAGGGGCAACTGACGAAGAATAACAAAAGCATGAGGTTAGAGAGAATCACACTTGATTTAAAAATAAGAAGGAGAGCGCCTGGAGGGCTCCTTAACCAGTCATTAAGCATCTGCCATGACGCGTATCCCAGGGTCCTGGGATCGAGGCTCCGCGGGAGGCCTGCTTCTCCTTCTCCCACTCCCCCTGCTTGTGTTCCCTCTCTCGCTGTGTCTCTCCCTGCCAAATAAATAAATAACATCTTAAAAAAAAATACGAAGGAAACAGATTACCTATCAGGCCCAACTAAAAAACTGCAGGACTTACTGTTTCCAGTGGAAAAAAATGGAATTAATCTCACCAATTATGAAATCAAAACAGCATACTCACATCATTTTCATTTGATGATCTGCATCATACTTACTGAAAGAAATGAGTTTTCCACCTTTTTTGGGGGGTGAGGCGTGACTTCCAAGATGCAACACAAGACCAAACAAATCAGCCCAAAGCAAGGCGATCGCTGTCACTGTTGGACGGCATCGCCCACTGCTGAGACGAGTACCCACAGCTGTTGCCTACCCCCCTCCAGTACGGTGAGCACCGTGCCACCCTCTGAGCGGCCTGAGTTCACCCTCGGAGTTCCTGCTCTGACTGCCCGCATGAAGCCTCGGGCCCGGTGCTCACACAGTCCGGCTGGACGGGACCATCCCTTGCCATCAGCTCTGTGTCATGCCGTGCGTACTTCTCATTGCTTTCTTACATGTGCGAGAAAGTTTTAAAATATTTATCTATATAATATAAATGTATCTAATTCCAGTTATACCAGTGCGTGGCTGACTGAACGAGGCGTTCTGTCAGAGAACGTGAGCAGGGTTGTATTAAAATTATACTTCGCACGTCAATCAAAATTTGGTGGCTTTCTGGGTTTAATGTGTGGTAAAACAGGGCTGAAAACAGTAAACCATTAAATGTGGCTACAGCATAATGAAAAACAGCAAGAGGGCATTACAAAAAGGATACTTAAAAAGTAACCAGACTGGAAGGAATATACTTCGAAAAAGATGAATGTTGCGATGAGTACGTATGCTACCCTGCTCTGTTAGACCATAAGTTCTTTGCCCCTAAATCACGTGGATTAAAACAAATATATGAAAAGAATTAGAAAGGACTCTCACCATCGTTCTACACCAAAGGCATTTCCAATCTTGTAGACGCAGGACACTCCCACAGGTTTTGTCACATACGGCGCATTTGGCACTGACGGGCAGGTTACCCTCGAGCCACTGGTGTGGCATAGCTAGCTAAGCAGCAAGAACAAAGAGCAGGCGGATTAGAGAGCGGGGGACACCATCCTTACCCAGGGGAGGATCTACGATCATGTCTCACTCAATGGAATCAAGAGATGTACCTATCACTCAGGGCATCCATTCAGTTAGTCCACATTTATTGACCATTTCTTATGCCCCGAGCACCGTAGGGATACAACAACAAGTAAGACTAAATCCCTGACCTTCAGGATGTGAAGTCTAATTGAGGAGCAATGAAGGTAAAGGCATTATCATAAAGCGATGACAAAGTGCTATCAGAGGTGCGTATGCAGGGTGCAATGGAGACAAGGTTTTGAAGGTGGGGGGACACTGTTGAAAGGAGGCCCCAACGTCTAAGGAGTGAACATCCAAATAGACACCCGAGCTAAGCCTTAAAGAGTATCTTACCTGTCAGGTAAGGGTCTCCAACACCAGCCCAGCACAGCAACCATTGTTAAGCCCTATCCACATTTCCCTCAAAATTTAAGAGCTAAAGGAAACTATGAAGGCTCTAACTAGAAAGAGAAACTCATAATTAACCAAAGCCTTCCATTTAATCCTACTAGTAAATACTCCCACTTAACTCTGTCGTTTTCCACAGGGCAAACAATAAAAGGGAGGTGGTACTGGGAATAAACCAAAGACAGAACTGTGCTTACTCCATCTTCATCCTCTATGATGTCCTTCCCGATGGAGGCCAGAGTCGTCCATTTGCAATTATTTGTTGCCCTCACTGCACATCTTTTGTGAGCCTTGAATTTACACACTAAAAAAAAAAAAAAAGTCAACCATTTCTAAATGAATATATACTTTTGGAACAATGATTAGAGGAAATCACAGCATGAAATTTCAAGGGGGGGGTAGAAGAAAAACAGTAACTTAAAAAGTTTAAATTACTCTTCAACAATAATAAAGGTATTCTGAAAATACCTTTTCAGAAGATATTCATGTATTTATGTTACATGTGGCTATGTATTTATGAAACACTTTTATCAATCTATAGATTGCTACCTAGATTCCACTCGCTCACAAATAAAACAGAAAGGAAATAAATACAAAAGAACTAGTTCTTCAGGAGAAAGGAGAAAACACACACACAAACACAGAACTAAATAAAATTCAGTAATACAGAGCTGCTGGGAACATCCTATTTCTTAATCTGGGTGTTGATTACATAAATGTTAAATTTGTGAAAAATCCCACAAGTTGTACTCCTCTGATATTTGTATTTTTCTGTACATATAATATATTTAAAATAAAAAGTTTGAAAATATCAGTAAGATAAAGAACAGGATAATTTGGAAGTGTTTTAAAATGCAACTATGTCAAGAAAATATCCAGTTGTGGGAAATAGATCGAAAAAGGTCACATATGGCACTGTTTTTTAAAAGTATTACTGTTGGGATCACTACATTATAATGTAGAAGAAAATAATAATGAAGAAGTACATTACATCCATCACTAATCCTCTAGGAGGAGGAGCCTCTAAAAGAGACATAAGAGACACTGAAACTTATAAGACATTAAGGGAAAAAAATTGAAGACACTAATAAATGGCAAAACATCTCATGCTCATGAATTGGAAGAATTAATATTGTGAAAATGTCCAGAGTACCCAAAGCAATATACAGATTCAATGCAATCCCTGTCAAAATTCCAATGGCATTTTTCAAAGAACTAAAACAAATAATTCTAAAATTTTTATGGAACCACAAAAGACTCTGAATAGCCAAGGCAGTCTTGAGAAAGAAGAACAAAGTGGAAGGTATCATACTACGTGATTTGAAACTATATTACAAAACTATAGTAATCAAAACAGTATGGTACTGGCATAAAAACCAGACACATAGATCAGTGGAACAGAAGAGAGAGAATGGACACATAGATCAATGGAACACATATCTTTATGTGCAAAAAGATAAAGCTGGACCACTACCTTACACCATACATAAGAGTTAACTCAAAATGGATTAAAGACTTGAACCTAAGACCTGAAACCATAAAACTCTTAGAAGAAAACTCCCTGACAGCTAGCTCCTTGACATCAGTCTTGGCAATGATTTTTTTGGGTCTGACACCAAAAGCAAAGGCAACTAAACAAAAATAAACAAACAGGACTACATTGAATTAAAAATTATGACACAGCAAAGGACGCCATCAACAAACTGAATGGGAGAGAATATTTGCAAATCATATATCTGATAAAGGGTTAACATTCAAATTTTACAAAGAACTCATATAAGTCAATGGCAAAAACCAAGCAATCCACTTTAAAAATGGGCAGTGGACCTGAATAGACATTTTTCTAAATAAGACATACAGATGGCCAACAGACACAAGACAACATACTCAATATCACTAATCATCAGGGAAATGCAAATCAAAACCACAATGAGATAGCTCCTCATACCTGTTAGGATGGCTATTAGCTAAAAGACAAGAAATTACAAGTGTTGGCAAGGATTTGAAGAAAAGGGAACCCATGTGCTCTGTTGGTGAGAATGCAAATTGGCGCAGCCACTCTGGAAAACAGTATCGAGTATCCTCAAGAAATTAAAAATAGAACTATCACATGATCCAGCAATTCCACTTCTGGGTATTAATCCAAAGAAGATGAAACCACTAATTTGAAAAGATATTTGTAGGGCACCTGGGTGGCTCAGTTGGTTAAGCGACTGCCTTTGGCTCAGGTCATGGTCCTGGAGTCCCGGGATCGAGTCCCACATTGGGCTCCCTGCTCAGCAGGGAGTCTGCTTCTCCCTCTGACCCTCCTCCCTCTCCTGCTCTCTGTCTCTCATTCTCTCTCTCTCTCAAATAAATAAATAAAATCTTAAAAAAAAAAAAGATATTTGTATCCTCATGCTCATTATAGCATTATCCATAATATCCAAGATATAGAAACAACCTAAGTGTCCCTCAATGGTAAACGGATAAAGAAAATGTGGTATCCATATGTATATCTACACAATGGACTATTATTCAGCCATATAAATGAATCACTTGAGACGACATGAATGGACCTAGAGGATATTTTGCTAAATTGAAATAAGTCAGAGAAAGACAGATACCTTATGATCTAACTTATATGTGGCCTGTAAAAACAACAACAAACCCACAAAAAACCCAGCTCATAGAAACAAGAGAACACATTGGTGGTTGCCAGAGGCAGGGGGAGGGAGGTGGGCCAAATGGGTGAAGGGAGTCCAGAGGTCCAAACTTCTGGTTATAAAATAAATAAGTCATGGGGATGTAATGCACAGCATAGTGAGTATAGTTAATTACACTGTACTGAATACTTGAAAGTTGTTATGAGAGTAAATATTAAAAGTTCTCATCAAAGGAAAAATATCTGTAACTAAGGATTGGTGACAGACGTTCACTAGATCTATTTGGGTAATCATTTTACAATATATACAAATATCAAATCAAAAACACAAGAGAGAGGGAGAAATAAGAGGAAACAACCAGGAAAGAAGCAGCTCATATATGAAAAACAAGTAAACCACAGATTATTTGAGAAATGAACTCTTACTTATAAATCAGAACTTGACTACTGCTAAACTTCTTTATTCTTTTAAGGATACAAATTATCCAAGCATTGGTGGATAAAGATGTTATACCAGTTTCTGACTTTTCAGATAAATACTTAAAAGTAGAGATCACTTCAGTGGAAATTTAAGAAGGTAACTGCTCCTAAATCCTACATGTAAGGTGTCTCCTTTTCACGTGATTTTTGCATTTCTTTTTTTTTTTTTTAAGATTTTTTTTTTTATTTATTTATTTGAGACAGAATGAGAGAGAGAGAGAGAGCACATGAGAGGGGTGAGGGTCAGAGGGAGAAGCAGACTCCCCGCCGAGCAGGGAGCCCGATGTGGGACTCGATCCAGGGACTCCAGGATCATGACCTGAGCCAAAGGCAGTCGCTTAACCGACTGAGCCACCCAGGCGCCCCGATTTTTGCATTTCTAACTGTAAACCGTTAACAGGTTTGAAATGATGTGTTGCATGCCATTGTTTTAAAAAGTCCTAATTTGGGGCGCCTGGGTTGCTCAGTCGTTAAGCGTCTGCCTTCGGCTCAGGTCATGGTCCCAGGGTCCTGGGATCGAGCCCCACATCGGGCTCCCTGCTCTGCGGGAAGCCTGCTTCTCCCTCTCCCACTCCCCCTGCTTGTGTTCCCTCTCTCGCTATGTCTCTATCTGTTAAATAAATAAATAAAATCTTTAAAAAGTCCTAATTTAACATAGCATGCAAATGAAAGGGTCGGGTAAAATCACTGAGTGTCTATAGCCAAATACTCAAAATGCTTCAGGATGTCACGGAGAGCCGATATGCAAAAGGTCACTTAAGCTGAGCTAGTTTTTCCTTGAAAAATATTAGTCTAGACATTGGAAAATTTTCATTTAACTGGTCTTTTGTGTACACTGGCAAATTCTTTCGGAAATCCTACTATTTTTGTTATAAATGACTTTGGGACTCGAGCACATACTTCATAGAGAATAAACCGGTTTTTCAATGGACTCTCATTACTGATAGACAAATGTATAAAGAGCGAGCACCACAGGAAGTAAGCTTAGTCTGAAAAACAATTTTAGCATGACCTGCTCCCTTTTGCTCCCATACAAGTGACTATTTTAAAATTGAGGTTAATTAGTAACTCTAGGTTTTTCATCTCTTATGGTATTTCTCAAAAGTGTGGTCCTAGTTTTAGTTTTATCTGCAACGTAATTCCCAGGCTGCTTTTTAAGTACAAGGAAGTATTTGAATTAACAGTCAATAACTGTTTTTTTAAGAGGCAAAGGAGTAAGTAAAAGAGAGCAACAGGGAATGATTTCATGGCTTTTTGAAATTTTGCCATTAAAAATCAAACAGCTCATTAAAAATAAAAATCATACTTGTAATAATAAAGTGCTTCATGAAATGAGTCTTGAAAATTACGAAGTTGCTTAATGTAGCATACAATAATAATAAAATAAACCAAACTGTGATTACAGTCACTAAGGAATGGAAATGATTAATAGGCACCTTAATTTTGTTAGGCAACAATTAGATTTCTCCAAATAAGTTATTCTGAAATAAAGCACTTTTCCCTGACCTATAAAGCCATTATTTTAAAACCCAGAACTTAAAAAAATATACTGACATGTAGCAAAGTTATTTTTAATTGCAATTTTCAGTCCACCACATTGAATCTTTGTTAAGTATTCAACAGTGGCTAAGAGAAAAATTCATAGGTACCTATGTTAACATATTTGATGCTGTTGATTAAAAAAGAAAAAATCACCATTTAATTTTTTTGTTCAGTTACTGTTTAAATAACTGTGAAGAACAATTATGCTCTGAAATCATAATTAACATTCTTAGGGAATTATTTATGAAAAGTATTTTCCATCTCCTATTTTTCATTCATATACTTTACATATGCAAGGCTTTAAAATAACAATTTTAGTAGTTATTCAACACAAGCCCGGAAGCCAAATCAGTACAGGCTTGTTGAAGGGCAGAAAGATTAAGTAAATTTAGTGATGGCTTCACACATTGGAAACTGAATTCCATTCCAATACAAAGTTATTCCTTGTCACTGTTGGAACGAATTTTTCTTGTATTTGCATCTCTGTTATATCTTCTAAAGCCTGTTGTATCCTATGTCCTTTGCTTTTATCAAGCAAGCAGTTTATTCAGATTTGGGGGGAGTTTCTAAAGTTTAAGTATAACTTGGATTACAAGAAAATGATCCTGAATAACCACATTCTCACAAAATAAAAAGGTAGCTTCTTGACACATTCATAAAACCCTTGGGATTTTTAAAATCTTCTGCTACAGGGCGCCTGGGTGGCTCAGTTGGTTAAGCGACTGCCTTCGGCTCAGGTCATGATCCTGGAGTCCCGGGATCGAGTCCCGCATCGGGCTCCCTGTGCAGCGGGGGGTCTGCTTCTCCCTCTGACCCCCCCCCCATGTTCTCTCTCTATCTCATTCTCTCTCTCAAATAAATAAATAAAATCTTTAAAAATAAATAAATAAATAAATAAATAAATAAATAAATAAATAAAATCTTCTGCTACAGTCCTAACAATACCAATGGGCAAGACACCACAGATTTAAAATTTTTATCAGCAGAGAAAATGAATACTAACATATATTCCTCTAAAACTCTAATTTAAAAATACAATAACTGAGACATTAAAAAGTCAGGAAGACTTCATTATTAACAGAATAATAACAAAGTTATTTAAAGACTTTAAGTTTCTTATTCTCATCGGCTAATGCAATTTTCATTTTTCTTCTAAAAGGTTAGGAAAAATACTTAATCGTCCCAGTTTAAACTCAAGACACAAACAACTAAATATATTTAATAATGCATAACTCTCAAATCAAAAGAGTACCACAGAGTATCTCAGATCTGATATCTTTTTAAGCACTTTTGGAAGGAGAGGCCAGGAGGCAGCTAAAAAGACCTTCAAAATAACATCTCAACAGTATTACACACTTGGTAAGAGTAACTCAGAGCTTCAGGAATCCCTGTAGATTACTAAAGTCATAAAGAGCAATTACACCTTGTTTGCAACCACTCTTAAAATCTATAAAAAAAAAAATGTGTAATGCCTCTTCCAAATGTTCATTTTCATGAATTTTAATGCCTCAGGCGATGATGTAATCTGCAATTATTTACTTGATGGATTTCTAACAGAGCACAATTACAAACTTCCACAATTTCTTTGACTAGAAAAGTAGTTTCCTTGTATATATTCTCCCATTTAATTTTCATAGTGTCTGTGAGATATAAATGACTATTATCCCCGTTTTGCAGATGAGGAAACAAAAGTCAAAAAGAGTGGAGCTCTTTCTCCTGGTCACCGTTTGTAACGCTGGGAGTGGGACCAGAACCTGGAGGGTGAAACTGAGGAGCTCTGTTCTTCACCTCTGTGCTCTATCATGCTAAATCGCTGAAATTACGACATATCTCAGATTTGATACCTTAAAATCAATGAAAACTGGGACTCTATTACTAGTTTATTATTGAAGTATAATAAAGTTATATTCAAAATTAAGATTCTTTTGTATTTAAGAGAAAAAGGCTAGTATTAGTATTAGCTCTAGTTCAGAAAGTAGAACACAGTAGTGTGGTCACAGAGGTATGGAATTAAATAAATCTGAAGACGTTATGAGTTTTCCTTTGGTAATTACTAGTATATTTGCTTCTACTGGTCACTGCTTTTTTATTAAAAAAAAAAAACCACAAATCCTATAACGAAAACAACAGCCTTGGGCTTATTTTTAGAAAACTTTAAAGAATTAAAAAGGATGGTACCCATTTAAATTAAACATAAAGTGAAGTAAAAGAAAACATTTAAAATAAGGAAATAGAAATAACAAACGGAAATTCTGTCAAAGAGTCTGTACAGTCCTCACCGAAACTTTTAATCAGTCAGAACAGAAAAAGAAGACTAGAAAACCAGAAAGACAGATAAAGTCTAAAGATGTTTTTTAAGCAGTAGGTGCTAGTTCCTCAGGAGTGAAATGCTACGTCTTGATTTATACTTCCTTCTCGATGATTTGTATCATCCTTCCCTCAGCAAAAATATTTCCCAAGTTAGTCCCATGTGTGCAGAGCTCCACTCGAAGCTACGGTAAAACGGAAACGCTATGTTCCCACTGAGGTGCTCCCACCTCCTGCTTCCACCCGTGCTGACGTTTCCCTGTTCGGATGGCAACGTGTTCCCTGTGTGGTCGGTGCTGAGGGAGAATGCGGGCCACGGGTACTTACCTTCGCAGGACAGGCCATGGGAGGTGACTCCAGAAAGACTCTCTCTGCACACGTTACAGAAAGTGGGTCGTGCATGGGAGCAGGCGTACCAGTTATGCATCCCTGAGAAATGTTCCACGTTAAATTGGGCCACCTAGAAACGAGACGTTAGCACAGATTTGCCAAGCAAGAGAACAAGACGACAGATAGTGAACCTCTGGGATGCATTTAGTTAGGATTAAAATTTCAAATCTGTAATTTTTAAAACGAAAACACGTTAAGTAAAAAAAAAAAAAAGTCAATATCAGATGGAAGCAAGTTGCTTAATGAATCTACACATACTTTTCTTTGCAGAATAGAGCCTTAGCTCTTCAGTTGACATTCCTTCTCTGAGAACAGGAGGCGCCGGAAGAAGATGCTACTTTACCTCGTAAGGTTCTCTGGTCTGTACAGACTTCAGTGAGCTCATCCAATCCTCCATCTCCTTCCTGTTCTCAGCGCACAGCATCAGTCTTCTGAATGGAGTGATTATCTGAAAGGGGTAATTCAATCTAATGATTGTTAATAACCAACAAGACAGATTATTGCCAAACCCAGCAATCAATCGTAAAAGGAAATTCCATTTCTAATCTCGGAGTCCTTATTTCCTTGATGAAGATAGTAAGAGTCTCTGTAATGTAAATGAGTTTAGTTCTCTGAGTACGATACAAGGGGGTCTAGTAAAGAAAAATTCTAAGGAGGCATTTCTTGTCTTTAATCTCATTGCTCCTTACTTAGGCTTTTTTTAGCCCAGTATCAAAGGCTATGAACCCAAATAAACAATGTACTCCTATTTCATGGAATGTATCTTGAAAATTGATTTTAAATATACTTCAGAATAGGGGCGCCTGCGTGGCTCAGTTGTTAAGTGTCTGCCTTCGGCTCAGGTCATGATCCTGGGGTCCTGGGATCGAGCCCCTATGGGGCTCGATCCTCAGCGGGGAGCCTGCTTCTCCTTCTCCCACTCGCCCTGCTTGTGTTCCCTCTCTCGCTGTGTCTCTCTGTCAAATAAATAAATAAATAAAATCTAAAAAAAAAAAAATATATATATATATATACTTCAGAATAATTCATAATAAGCTTGAATTCATACACAGTTTTCAACATGGAAATTTAAAAAACTGAAAACCAAAGGAATGCAATATTGAATGACTCATAATCCGTTCATGATAATATCACAAATATTCTGTTATTAAATAATGTTGGATTTACATATCCTTTCCATTGTCTATTTTAATATGATTTATTTATTTTTTTTTTATTTTTTAAAGATTTTATTTATTTATTTGAGAGAGAGAGAATGAGAGAGAACACATGAGAGGGGATAGGGTCAGAGGGCAAAGCAGACTCCCTGCCGAGCAGGGAGCCCGATCGGGACTTGATCCCGGGACTCCAGGATCATGACCTGAGCCGAAGGCAGTCGCTTAACCAACTGAGCCACCCAGGCGCCCTATTTTAATATGATTTAAATATGAAGGATATTTTCCTCATTGTATAGAACTACTCCTTTTTAGTGCGAGCCGGGCAAAAGAATTAACATAAAAGTACTTCAGTTGGCTTTAAGGGGAGAAAATAATTGTAACTTTTATCTTTTCATCATGTCACTAAAGAATGCAAATTAATTGTATTAAGAGACTTAGGGCAAGTGAAATGAAGACTGCTGTTACAGCACCAAAAGTACTTCAAAGTGAGATTCTGAAATGACTTGAAAGAAGCCCCTATTTATGTGTGAATGCAGCATTCTCATTGTAATCTTGAAGTTGCTAACTCCTAAGTATTCACTGCAAAGAAGGGACCTTTTATTTACTTGTGTAAGAAGAGCAAACTTTACACACATACCTCGAAACTACCTCTAAATAATAAGTCATATACTTACTTACATAGCCAATAAGAAATTTTCTCAAGTTAGAAGCCATTTGATCAAGAGGTAATCTACATATTGCATTATGGAGCAGATTTCCGAAGTCATGAAAAAGCAATAATCATCTAAAAACAAAAGAAACTCTTCCCCTACTGAGTACACCTGCAAGCCTCAATCACTGCTGTCCATCTTAGGAAATAAGCCCATTATTCAAAACTACAGAGATCAGCCCAGTCTTAGCTACTCACCGCTCATTGCCTCCTTTTGTCTTTAGTTCAGACAGCACAATCCTTCCTTAAACCAAGGGTCCTTTCAGGCATCTGACAGGCACTCACACTTAAATACAGCCAGCCAGAAGTCACATGGAGGAGGCGCACCAACCGCTCAGCTTTGGGCATTTGTTAATTGCATATGAAATTGAACAGAACCTCACTTCTGCATTTTTTTCTGTTTTCCACCACCCCCTTTGGAAAAAGCTTATTAGCAGTTGGTCACTTCTCTTCCTGAATAAATAGTTAATGAAAGAGCACTGCCTCCCTCGTTACTTAGGAGCCAAATGGATGCTTTATTGCTTCAAAATGTTTTTCTAGGACAGCTCATCAAATGCAGCAGAAAAGATACCATTAAATCATAATACTCCCCTGGCTCTGACGACCGGCCTGGCACTCCAGAAACCTCCCAGTTTCACTGGACTGACTGAATAAATCTGGTATTTATTTGAATAAGTATCACTGCTAGCATTTCTTTTATTTATTTATTTATTTATTTATTTATTTATTTATTTATTTATTTGCTATACTATATGATGATAATGACAATGAGCTGCTCCTTAGAAGATATTGGAAAAATATCAACAAACAGATGAGGAAAAAAACTGCCCCCCCCCCAACTGCACTGCATCTCATCTCACCCACAGCAGGAATATAAGATGGCAAAAGTGAAGTGCAGCAGACCCCTGTACAATACTGAAAGAGTCTGGCATGCCATCTCCCATTGGGTACCACGCTTAAACTATTCCAACAGAGAGTTTCTTCCTTTAACTCAGATTTTTGATTCTGCAATGAAGGAAACTCTGAAAACTTCTGTGGTAATTTTAAATGTTCAACAACTTTTTCCATTAAGAAATTCTTATTTCTAATCTAAAGTTCTTTACAACAAACTGATCATATTTGCCCTATTGCAGTCCTTGTTTTTCTTTTTAAACTATATGCAATTTACTTTACTTTCTTATTTTTTAAGACCAGCTTTATTGAAATATAATTCACAATACCATTCAATTCGTCTGCTTAAATGGTACAATTCGATGGTTCTTAGTGTATTTACAGCACTATAGAACCATCACCATCAACTATTTTAGAACGTTTTCACAACCCCAAAAAGGAACTCCCCATTTTCCCCAAAGTTGGCCCCCACCCCCAGCCCTAGGCAACAAGGTCTTAAGTGACTCATATGAGAGTAGAGATACTTACTTCTATATTTCAAACAGTAACCTGAGAACCTCTACATCCAAGAGCGTAGGTCCTCAACTACGAGTGTGCACCTGAATCAAGCCAAGAGTTTTTCCAAAATATAGCCAACCATGCTCCAAACCAGACTTGGTGTATCGAAATCTTATTTTGGAGGAAGGCATGGATAATTTCAGATGTAATCCGTAGTTTGGCAAAGCTTACAGGTGATTCTGATGCACATCTCTGTTAATCAGCCATGAAGGGTAGGATAAGCATCCAACTTTGCCATTAATCAAGTCAGGACCTGGTCTTAGGAATGTAAAGAAAGTGCTCTTAATCTTTACGGCTCCTTATCTCCCTTTTCAGCACTTTTCTTTTTTTTTTTTTAAAGATTTTATTTATTTATTTAATTGACAGAGAGAGAGAGAGAGAGACAGTGTGAGGGGGAACACAAGTAAGGGGAGTGGGAGAGGGAGAAGCAGGTTCCGGCTGAGCAGGGAGCCCGATGCGGGGCTCGATCCCAGGACCTCGGGATCATGATCTGAGCCGAAGGCAGTTGCTTAACCAACTGAGCCACCCAGGCGCCCCTTTCAGCACTTTTCTGCTCCCAAATTTCCAGTGTTCTCATCTGTCCCTAACAGTATTCCTTTATATGGGATCCATCGGAAAGAGCCTACCACCTACAGCACGCTTGTGATATAACAGAGGTCCCAAAATGATGATCTCTGATGTTTTTGTTTGGCCATTCTGTTTGAACCCTGCAGTGTTGTGTTGTAAAACCACAACAATGACAAGAAGTTAAGATCCATCCTTTTGGACACGTACTTTGCTCTTCAGGGTACAAGCAGCTTACACCTATTTTCTTCAGCTGGCCACTTCATACACTTACGTTACCAAGTGGCCGCTGGAGGCATTTGAGTTTGCAAGTCCTGCATAGACTGACTCCTTTCCTTTCTGGGGTCAATACTTCCTTATTTTCTCATCCAGTTGCCACAAGTCCCACCTATTTTCTAAGATGACAACTGCTGACCTAAAAGTAATTTTTTCTGAGGTGTTATAGATGATAAAGGTTCCATGCATATTTTCTCCTAGTGGTGCTTGAATTTTAATGGAAGACTAAAAAGAGTACCATGTCACAACAAATGCATTTTTGGCACCAAGACCAAAGAAAGAGCCAGATAGTATAATTCAAATCAACCAAATAACAGAATTTTAGATTAAAAAGAGACCCTATCATACTGATGTAATACCATAAACATTCATTATATCGCTGTAAACACTGTGGAATCTGCATTAAGTGCTCATGAAGAGAGTAGTTCCATAAAATCTGGGAGCACAAACTTAACAATATCTCAAAAGATGTAAAATAACATAGAAAGATGTAATGGACTAACGATAAGACTGAGGTTGACAATAATTCATATACACTCAAGAGCCTCATTATTAATCTACTGCTGGAATTTATAAAGAAATCCTGCTAGGCAGGCAGTGCACCATGTCAACAGGATCCTAAATCATATTGCTTGGAAGTTGAACTAAGGTCTTCCTATTCCCTTTCAGAAAGATCTACAAATCTTTTCAGATGTCTATTTTGAGCCATGTTTAGATTTATACACAAACACACACATACACCCTTCACTGAGAGTTAAAGAGGATCTTTGAAAGTCATTCCATCCTTCTGGTTTTGGCTGACTGATCATCTTTCCAATGGATGAGTCATTCTAGCTGAATAACAACTTACTGATCTTTGTGGGCATTCCTGTAATGTAGACTAGGGAGTATCAAACATGTACATAGGCTCTCAGAATAAAGAGGGAGGCATTAGTCATGACACAGGGAAGTCTATCCCATGCTGCTTATTTTCCTATCTAAGGAGAAGTTATTTATCATCGGTATATATAATATTAATTTCAAAAACTCAAACTATAAATCAAGGAACTACCTAAACTTTGGTATAAATAATTGATGGAGAATTCTGTAGCATATGAAACATTACTCATTTGTGACAAGATTCCACAAAAAAGTGTAAGTATTGACAAAATAGATTCTGATGGAAGTTTTTTGGTAAATATATAAAACTATTATTCGGAGAAATGTACTAATTATAGAAAGGAAAAAGACCTCTGGACAAGAGCAGAACATCTTTGCCAAGAAAATGTCTGTCTGCTTATCTACAGGAATACCTGACTACAAGCTTATGGCAAAAAGGCAATATCTCATTGATTCTTCAATCATCTCTGTAAACTAAGCACAGAATTAATTTTGTTACAATACATTGAAGGGAAAAAACAAATGTAAAAGCTAAATGAGTTGTCTACAGTAAGTTAATATACTTCTCATATGAGGAGTTAATAAAACAGCACTGTTATAGCAAGTAAAATAAAATAAAAATAAAATAAAAAATTATTCCTTCACTGTAAAATACTGAATTGAGTAACTACAGGCAATTCAATAAATCTCACTCTTTCACAGGCTTTGTTTGAGAAGAACAATGAAAAAGAAGTAGAGTTAAAAACTGGCAATGATATTTTTAGGGATGCCTATTGAAGAATGAGGGGTCAAGTAGGATGATGTGAAAGATTTGCTTTAAAATACTGCAGATAAACTAGGGAAGAGACAGACTAGATGAAGCAAGTGTTGGCAACATCAAGATAGTAGTCGGAGCTGAGCAATGGGGATGTGGGGTTTCACAGTTACCCTGAGTTTGTGTATATTTGAAATTTTTCACAATTTAAAAAAACAAACAAACTGTACCCAAGCATTGGAGAACAAGCAAAACCCTTCAAGGAACTAAGGATGTAGGTGAAGGACCTGGGTGTCTTAGTCTTCTCTTATGTATATAGACCCTATTTAACCCTTGGCCCAAACTCAGCTTACAGACCACACCTACCAGGACCCAAGTTTCTGACCTTTAACTGCCCTCTCCCGTAACAAATTCACATTAGAAGGGTAATGTGGTCCCTTTGCTCAAATGACCTAAAATGTACATAGAAGTTAATGAAGCAAGTCTTCTGATCACTGGGTCAGATCGGGTGGGATGGTCTGAGCAGAAGAGAGCTATGCAAATCTTACTTCCACAATTCTTTTTTTTTTTTTAAAGATTTTATTTATTTATTTGACAGAGAGAGACACAGCGAGAGAGGGAACACAAGCAGGGGGAGTGGGAGAGGGAGAAGCAGGCTCCCCGCTGAGCAGGGAGCCCGATGCGGGGCTCGATCCCAGGATCCTGGGATCATGACCCGAGCCGAAGGCAGCCACTTAACCGACTGAGCCACCCAGGCACCCACTTCCACAATTCTTGAGCTTCGATGACTCTGCTTAAGATTAGGTTGGCAGGCCACAAAACCTACTTCTTGACTAAGGAATAATGGCCTCATAACAAAGTCATTTTCCATGTTAATTTGATTTCCCTCTATAACCTAATGTTGGTTTTTTACTGCCTTAGAGTATTAAGTATAAATAAAACATAAATTCTGATATGTTTCCATGAAAAAAAGAACCACAGATTTCAATGAGGTCAAGTACCAATGTTCTCACTACATACACAGTGTTTCCATAGGATCTCACATTCTAAAAAGTAAATTTTTCCTTTATTTCAGTGTAAAAATCCAAAATCCTCTAAAATCAAAATTTTACTGAAAAGCACTTAATAAAATATTAACACAATAAAATAGAGGCGTGTAAGCTGGCAGAATCCAGTTTTCAAATAAGCAACTGAATTCAACACTGTAGAATTCAACACTGTATAATTCAAAGAGTCTTAGAATCTATACAAAAAGTGTTAAATAAAGCAATCTATTTAATTATCTTCTGGGACTATCTTGTCTTTAAGACTTTGTTTCAGAGTAATGGGCCTAATTGTGACTTCTCAGAGTCTCTGGTTCACTGGAGAACCAAAGGTAGAAGGATGTAGTGAAACCATAGAAGTTAAAGACAGCCCCTCTGCAGGCTGTGCTCCCCAGTCCTGCTCTCCCTGGAAAAAGGACCTGGCAAAGGCCTCAGGGAGTCTACCAAGAAAGGCTTTCCGTGTTGCTTACTGCAGTATTCCATTCTATCACTTGTATAGATAAATTACATGTATAATAATAAGCCACTGTTTCTTTGAAGACTAATTAGGTTTGGATTCAAGTCAGTACGGGAAGTTTCTAAGAATTTAAGCAAACTGTAGTTATTAATGTTTGGTCAATCCCTATCCTATTAGTTTCCTATTGCTGCGGTAACAAATTATTCTCTTACAGTTGTGGCAGTCAGAAGTTTAGGGTCAAGGTGTCCAAAGGGCTATTTTCCTTTTGGAGGCTACAGGGGAGAATCTACTTGCTTGCTTTTTTCCCCTTCTAGACGCTGCCTGCATTCCTTGGGGCTCATGGTCCCTTCCTGGCATCAATCCAACCTCTTGCTTCCATGGTCAAATCTTCCCTGATTCCTCCTGCCTCCCTCTTATAAGGGCCCCTGTGATTATACTGGGCCCACTCCATAACCCTGGATAATCTCATCTCAAGATCCTTAACACAATCAAAACTACAAGGTCCCTTTTGCCATGTAAAGTGACATTCACAGCTTACAGACTTTAGGATGTAAATATCTTTATGGTCCATTATTCAGCCTACCACCCCCCTATCATAGATATAATACATAATTATAACTTTTGACATTGTAATAGTGAACTGGTAAATCAATGACACTGTCCTCTATTTTCTTATTATATTCATAATTTCAATGAATGTCCTCATTGGAAACAACGTTTCTTCCAAATAATTAATAGTTACGTTCTCAAAAAATAGGACATTTAGGGGGCTCTAAGGTTGATAATTAAGCAGAATGATTACTCCTGCTTCATCTCACACTTTCAAAGTGCTTTGCTGTCAGTAAGATGACATATATTATCTCATTTAATCTTCCATATAACTGGCCCACTTGATAAGTAAAAAGAAATTTAACTTGTTTAGAACTGCAAACTCGGTAAGTAGGAGAATCAGAACAGACAGTCAGGTCTTCTGGTTTCAAAGCACACTCCTTTTCCCTGTTACAAAAGACAAGTAGGGCCTGTTTCTCAGCTGCCTTTATGTGGGCCACAGAACCCTGTCAAAAAATGAAATCTATTGTGCTATCATTTGATATGTGTAGCTCTAAGAAATCAAGTGCCAGCAAAACAATTTTGTCAAGATAAAAACAAAAGCATTAAGATATAGAAGGTTTCAGATTAGCAATAACAAAGTAATATTTCCTGTAAAAAATTTTAAAATAATTAAGCTATCACTTCTATTCACTATATACGTAATAATAGCTATAACTATGCCCTATTACTAAAAATATACTTGGTTCGCCAAAATTGGTATTTTTTTTAAAGATTTTATTTACTTATTTGAGAGGGAGAGAGAGAGAGAAAGAGAGCAAGAGCACAAAAACAGGGGAGGGAGAAGCAGGCTCCCCACTGAGCAAGGAGCCCAACACGGGTCTCGATCCCAGGACGCTGAGATCACGACCTGAGCTTAAGACAGATGCTTAACCGACTGAGCCACCGAGGTGCCTCCAAAATTAGTATTTAAAAAAAAGCCTAAAAATTACTGATCAGCACTTTAAGAGCAGACCAAAATCCATGAATATTTAGACTGCCAATATAAAGCAAGCATATTTTACAACTACCGAAGGTACATAAAAGAATTCGAAACTGAAAGGCAGGCTACACAACCAGCTGCATTATTCTATGCAGTTCACTTAGTGTGAGCAGGTTTGCAAGCTTTTCTTCAAGTTCAGCGCCCAAGTGTTTGAAAAACAGTTTGCTAACTTTCCCTGATAACCTTTGACTTTCCACCACAACATGCTATTCTTACCTCGACAGCACTTTTATCCACTTATATATTAGCATTTGATCCTTTTCTGAGTCCACCCACTTCCTGTCTGCTTCACAACTGTATTGTAAAGGGCAAGCACAATCCTAGCACAGAGCATGTTAATCTTAAGTGATGGGCAAAGATGATGGGGTAGATGAGCTACAACACCATGAGAAACATGCTGAAGGATACCTATTGTGATAGTTTAAAGCTTACACTCTTTATTGGACTCCAACACCAAATTTTCATCCATTCACTAAAAAACATAGAGTGCCTTATTTTATGCCAAGCAACGTGGCAGCTCAGGGACAGAGAGATGCTCCTTGTACTCACGGAGCTTGCAGTTCAATGAGGAGCACAGAGAAGTAAACCTAATTCCAATCTTCCAAACCACTCCACTTAGCTTCCAAGATCCTTCAAGATCTGGACCCTTATCTTCTTGTCAGCACCCAGGGTGCACCTAGAATACAATGAAAGGCAGCTAACCAAGACCAAAGACTCAGAGAAAGCTTTCTGGGAAGTGATATTCAACCAAATAAGGGTGAGAGGCAAGTGAGACTTGGAGCATATTTCTGTGGGGAGGGAGCCAGGGGGAAGGCACAGAAGGAAGGGATGCTGCAAACCAAGGGGCACACAAACACATAAGGAAGAAAGGTCAAGATAAGGGCTGGGTATTGTGAGTAGTATAAGGTGGCCCCACGGGTGGAAGAACAAGGCGAAGCCAGAGAGGTAATCACAGAAAACCTTCTACCGTGCTAAGGGGTATGGATTTGAAGCTTAAAGTGACAGAGCACACACCCTAATGGGCTTTCAGCCAGGAAGAGCCAGGAATGGTTCTAGAGAGATGGCTGGCAGCCTTACAGAGGGTCAGCTTGGTGGTCGGGTCACAGGGGAGAAGACGCTTTTTTTTTTTTAGATTTATTTATTTATTTAAGGGAGAGAGAGCGAGGAGGGGCAGAGGGAGAGGGAGAGGCAGAAGGTGAGGGACAGAATCCCCTAGCAGACTCCCCGCTGAGCCCGTTGAGGGGCTCGATCCCAGGCCCAGAGATCATGGCCTGGGCTGAAATCAAGAGTCCGACTGATGCCCTGGAGAAGACTCATTAACCTTTGGAAAAGGCCTGACAGGACGTGAGGTCAGGGTGGCAGCAGGTTGCTGTGTATGGGAGCATGCCATGAAGATCTGAGCAGATAGGAGACAGGAAAAAGAGTGAATAGCTTTCTTGGAGGAGACAGAATTAATGGTACCTGGTGACTATCCGGTTGCAAGGCGTGACAATGAGGGAGCAGTTTAGATGACTCTAGCTTTCACATCTGCAATGGAAATAGCTTACAAGTCCAAAATAGTAAGAATTACCACTTACGGAGTAACTGTAACAGGCCAGGACCTGTGTGTGCTAAATATAAAATACATTATTTATATAAGATAAATAAGATTTATCTAAGCTACAAGATCTTACGGCATCTACACAGCCCCAAAGGTAGTGATCCATTTTACATTTGAGGAACTTAAGGCTCAGAAAGATTTGTCACTTGCCCGAGGTCACAAAGCACACGTAGGATTTGAAACTAAATTCTGTCTGCCTTCCTAGCCATCTACTAGAGAATGAAGGAATAGCAAAGATTTTACGGACATTACCCTAGAAGAATAGGCAGAAAAGGCTTCACATGCTGCGCACTTTTTCTCCTCTTAAAAATAATCAGGGCAGGGGCACTTGGGTGGCTCAGTCGGTTAGGCGTCTGCCTTCAGCTCAGGTCATGGTCCCAGGGTCCTGGGATCGAGCCCTGCATCGGGCCTGCTTCTCCCTCTCCTCCCCACTCATGCTCTCTTCTCGCTATCTCTGTCTGTCCCTCTCTCTCAAATAAATGAATGAAATCTTTAAAAAAAAAATAATTAGGGCCACTGTACAGTTGTATTTCAATCCTATATATACTCGTATATTCTTTAAAGATGAGCAAGAAAAGGTGCTGGTAAATTAATAACAACAACAACAATAATAATAAATATGCTAACATAGACAGGTCTCTGCAAACCAGGCACCTTTAGAAAACAAAATATTGACAGGATATATCATCATATACATAATCATATATAGTATGATATACATACTCATATACATAATCATATATAGTATCTTATTTGTACATTATACATTGGAAACTGAGAGGGGTTTTTTTAGTATTAATTGTAATGACAAGGATCACAGTGATTTTAGAAATTATTTATGTAGGCTGTCACATACACTTCTACTATAAATTAGCGGTATTAGTTAATGGACACAGTAAAAGTTTTACCACTCATTTAATATTTTCAGAATGTACCAGAGATGGGAACAAAGCATTAGCCTCATTCCCTTGGCACAGGCTCTATTGGTTTATAACCGTAAATTGCTTTGTACAGAACACATATGTAATGGGAAAGTTCAAAACACAATAATTATCTTGTTTGTACCAGTCACCACAAAACTAAAACATTTCTAAAACCTAAATTTTCCATTACACCGTGATCATACTTAAGGAATAGAGAAGACGTCTGAATATGCTAGAAACTTAAAAAAGAGGCATGAAAATGATACCAAAGGAGTCCTTCAAGCCATTTTAATAGTTTTTAAAGCATCTCTCAATTGCCTACTAGACATCACCAGGATATCTTATCATCATTTCAAATTCATAGGGTCTAATTCACAATGTCTTCTTTTCACTACCAATAAACCTACTTGTATTCTCGTTTTCTACCCTTAATTAAAGGCATCATTTATATAGCAATCCTCCCAAATTCAACAACTCTACGTTAGCTTCCTCCTCTCTCTTCTCCCTTCCTGTTGGCCGCAGCTCTCCAGTCTTTCCCATAAGATCTCTCATGCATTGCTTCCTTCCCTCCCCTTACAGATGGTCTGATATGTACCTTTATCATGGTTCCCCTGGACATGTAGCAGTGTCCAACTTGGGCTTCCTGCTAAGTCCATCACTCTTGTCAAGTGCATCTAATAGGAAGTTGCCCGAAAAGTCTCCCATGTAGAATTTAGAATTTTCTTTGAATAAGTAATAAGCATTTGTGACACAAACAAACAAACAAAAAATTCAAAATGTATTTAGAATGAAAAGTGCATCTCCCTCCCAAGTCTGCCCCCAGCTACCAAGTCTCCCTCCTGAAGGCAAATATCTATCAGCTTCTATGTATCTCTCCAGAGGTAGTCTCTGCATATACAACAAATATGTGATCTTTCAAGGTTTAAATGCATGGCTGTGGGCCCATACACACAACCCCCCCCCCCCGCCCAGCACAGAGTAACACACACAGAGTAACATTTTATACATGCACATTGTTCCACATCTGGTTTATCACACTGAATACAACTTGGAGTTCAGTGTGTATTATTATATACAGAGCTGATTCCTTCTTTTTCATGGTTGCATAACATTGTACTATGTGAAATAGTTCATAATTCATTTCAACCAGTCTCTAACTTACCCATCTGGGTTATTTCCAATCTCGTGCTATTATAATGGGTAAGTAGCCTTGTATGTATGCCTTGGCACACATAAACAGTACTTTTCACTTCCTCTGTGAATTCTGGATAATGTGGGCAGTGAAGGCTTGATGAACCCAAGGACTTAAAAAAAAAAACAAAAACACCTCTCTTTACAACCTATCCTGTAAAGTGTCTATCTTGGTCATACTGTATTTAACCTCAGGTTAAAATCTGTCAGAAGTTTTTCTGCAGCACTTTGGAGTATAGTTCTGTCAGTCCTTTCTGGTAGGCCTGCTTTTATCCATCCTGAAAAGGCATGTACAACCTAAAACATTTTCACATGAACAACACTTCGCTTATACAAAACAGCAACTCTAAATTCCTACAAAGATCTCCAAAGGGAGAAGGATTAGCCAATCTGTCCTGATAGCTTTTCTTACATTTTGAGCCTAGCAAATAGAGCCCCCTAAGATTTTAGTCTAGCCACAAAAGGACCAATGGTTTCTTGCTTCCTAGAACTTTGGTCTAAGGAAGCTCATAATAACATTAAGAAGTATTTCTCTGGGTTGTACTCTTGGAAAAGATGCTATATCATTAAATGAAAAGATAAACGTGATATACCTATGGAAACAATGTATTTCATTGCTAAAAGCCTGATGTCCAAGTTAGAGAAAAAAAGAATGCAAATTTCAAACTCCACTTATAAATTATCAGCTTTCATAGAATAAAGCCATCTAAACTGCATATACATCAATTTTAAGAGGCAAAACAACCACTCAAATTGCATTAATGTGGTATGATTTTAGAGTGCCATAAAATAGTTTACCCAACATAGACATAAAAAATCCGGGGTTTGCCACAATTAGGCATCGAATACTTAGGAGACCACTGCCATCATTAATCACAGCAAGAATTGTGTTTGTAAGACTTATTGTTCATAAAAAATGATCTGAGTCACAACGTAAAGAGTTCAACTAGAATACAAATATTTATGGGTATATTATAATCCAACATCACTGGGAGAAATTAGGAAACTCTGCTCTCTAGCTAAATCTTGAAATGACACATTTCTCCCAAAGGAAAACTAGAGTTTACAAGTATCATTCATTCATTCAACAAGACACATTCTTTCATGCAGTTGACAAATACTTATTGTCTTTCCCCTCTGCACCAGGTCTTGTGTTAGCCCTGGGGATCCAGTGGTGAGGAAGACAGTCTTTGTGTCTGCAAGGAAATTTCAGTCTCCACCACCTCCCCTTCCTCCCTCCCACATACACATGCCATGCAAAGATCTCTCCAACAGCATTCTTAAAGGATGGTCACTTAGCTCTTGCTGTGTGGTATAATGAAACAGTGTGTGTAAAGTGCCTGGCAATCTCTAAATCCACTCCTCCTTGCCTACTCTCAACAAACTCCAAGAGCTGGGAACCCCGAATTCCCCACCAGCTGTGCATAGCTATTAGCCATCCAACCTTGAGAAATTCATTTCAGCATTCTGAGCCCGAGTCTGCTCTGAGAACTCTGTTCTTGAAGGTCCCTTCCAGTTCACAGGGAATGAGAGGACTAGAGATTTCTAATAATGGACAGAGCCATTACATCACAAAAGGCCTGTTCTATCAGATGACTCAAGTTAGAAAGTTCTCTTTTAAGTAGAGCTAAAACTGTCCCTCTGTGAATTCAACTGTGAATCTTTGTCCTGCACACTGCGGTAACACAAAACCTGTCGACCGCCTCTTATGCATGATAATCCCTCAAATATTAAAAAAATGTCACATTTCCCCAAATCTTTAAGAATAAAAAGTGGCCTCTTGCGTCAATCCCATGATTTCCCAGACCTTTGTATAATATATTGGTTACCCTCCTCTGCGAGCTCTTTATCAACATTTTTAGTTAAAATACAGTGCCCAAAATAAAACGTAGTATTCTAAATTGGCAGGAGGACCAGCAAGTGCCAGCTACATACCTAGTAATGCAATATAAGACTCTGTGATTGACTTGGAGGAGAAAAGACAACTGAAACACAACAAACAATTAGAGGAACACTATCTGGACCATACTCATTTAAAGCTCCACAATAAAGAGGTAGGACAGCTGAGGTGTCAAGAGTACAGATTGAGGTCAGATGACCCAGATGGGTTCAGATTCTAGTTATTACATGTGTTAGGTGTTAACTTCTCTGTTTCGGATCTCTCATCTATAAAATGGGGAGCAGGACAGTACCTACCTTATAGGACTGATATAAAGAATTGAATGAATTATCGGCATTTAGAAGAGACACATAATGATTATAATAAATATTATCATCAGAATAGGCAACTTATTTATCTAAAGGATTATTTAGATGATTTTCTAAACACCTGTTTTGTGATGTGTATTCACAAATGAGGTGAAAATAACGTTTCATCCTTTCCTTTGTAACTAAGATTGAGATACTAATGGATCAAAGTAACTGACACTTGGGTTCAAAGGATGTGGTATCTCTCTTAAGAGAGAAGATGAACTGAATTATAATAACAGAGAGGAAACTAAGGGAAAAACAAAATAAACAGAAAGTACACATTAAAGAAAGGAGTTCTTAAGAACATTTTCCCCCTCCCATTATAACACAGCCTGCTCATTTCAACTATACCATGAATGTATAATTTTTGGCATTTTATGTGCTGGATGTTCTCTTTATTGGCTTGTTTTTATGCATACTTTTTGAAACTTCATTGGAGGAATCAACTTGAATGCTAATCAACTTTCGGTCATGTGTGCTGTGGCCAGTGACCCTGAACTAAAATGATTCTGTTCCAGTGCTTGGTCAGCTCTAAAAATAAGTGCTACCACATGGTATCTGTGTTTCACACGACCGAGTAAGCCAGAGTGGGTGTGCAGTCACTGTGAGATTCCAAGCACAGTCGTAGATCACTCACTAAAAATGGTAAGGGTAGTTAAATAAACCAAATAAATTACCTCTGTATTTCTTTCTAGTTAAAAAATATGCTTTCTTTACAAACTTCCATAAAAAGTTTTAACAATGTCAATACAATACTTTCTTTAAAAATGATGACTCATGCAATCAGAGAAAGACATGTATCATATGACCTCACTGATATGAGGAATTCTTAATCTCAGAAACAAACTGAGGATTGCTGGAGTGGTGGCGGGTGGGAGGGGTGGGAGGGATGGGGTGGCTGGGTGATAGACACTGGGGAGAGTATGTGCTATGGTGAGCACTGTGAAGTGTGCAAGACTGTAGAATCACAGATCTGTACCTCTGAAGCAAATAATACATTGTGTTAAAAAAAAAAAAAAGAAGATAGCAGGAGGGGAAGAATGAAGGGGGGGGAATCGGAGGGGGAGACGAGCCATGAGAGCCTATGGACTCTGAGAAACAAACTGAGGGTTCTAGAGGGGAGGGGGCTAGGGGGATGGGTTAGCCTGGTGATGGGTATTAAAGAGGGCACGTACTGCATGGAGCACTGGGTGTTAACCGCAAACAGTGAATCATGGAACACTACATCAAAAACTAATGATGTAATGTATGGTGATTAACATAAAATAATAAAAATAAATAAATAAAAATGATGACTCATGTACTTAAGATTTAGCCTACTCGTCATTAAAATTTAAAGAAAACAGTCATTTGAACAGCACATTTTGAAAGTCTAATGTATACCATGTGATTGTGATGACTCTCGATTCATTAAAAAGCTCTTCGTTAGCATATACAAATAGTTAACAAGGTATGATCGACATTTCATTCATTACAGAAGGGTTGCTTTTCCCAATAACATCTATTAACATGAGATAAAAGTGGAAATAAATCTTCACCACACCTCTGAAAGAGAGGCAGGGTGGAACATTTTCTCAAGATGAAGTTCATCCATACTCTCCTTCAAAATCCCCCTACTTGTTAGGAATTGACAACAGATTATCATTTGTGAAGGGAGCAGGTGGGACACTAACTTCAGGATAATAACAGTCACTGGCCCTTAACAAACCCTATGTGCTCACCATGGTGCGAGGGATTGTAGTGCCTCACTCATCCCATTCCATTTAATCCTCACAACCCCATGGGACAGGTTCCACTGCTATCCTCAGTTACAGGTGAGGACACGGATTCACAGGGGTTAACTAATTTGTCCAAAGGCACGTGGCTAGAGAGGGCCAAGTCAGGACACAAATCCATGCTGTTTGACTTCATGGTCTAAGGTCTGCAATTGAGTAAGTCACAAAAAGCTGGGATATACACATCACGATGAGTGAGAACGAGAAAAAGAGAGCAGCGAGTGTGAGAAGAGAGAGAGGACAGGCAAAGACTAACCAGATGGAAAGACCACTGTGTGAAAAGGAAGAGCCCTGGATAAAGCATCAGGAGGGCTGGGACCCTTCCCAGGGATGCACCAGTGTGACGGAGGGGAAACTAATATGTACCCAAGGTGACTTAGACAACCAAAGCAACAAGACAATTATTAACTCCAGGGATGGGAGCACAGGACTGTGCAAGGAAGGAAAAGTGACCGTCGAGTAGGTAGGATTTGTCCCCAAATCCTTTGATGCTACTCTCACGGCGTCTCTATCCCCTCCCCCGAAGCTCAGCCAACCTTAGTGACTCATTCAGAACCGACAGAATGCGGCAGAAACTATGCTGAGTAACGTCCCATGTGAAGTCAGTTTCGGCCGAGCTCTCTCGAACCTGTTTTACTACAGAGTTTGGCATTGGGTTTTCAGGCAAAGCACAGCTTTTCCATTTTCCATTTGCTAATCACAGATTTTCCACTTACTGTTGTCCCCTGTCAATATATCATCCTTAGGGACTTCAAGGCATGACTGTAGCGAAGCTGAATTTGGCCATTCCTGTATCTTCCAGCCATACCACTAAACTTCACCATTAACCTTTGACACGAACTAGCCAAAACAACAGTATCAATAGCAGTCAATGCAATCCAGAAAGGTAGGATATTTAAATATTTAAAGATAGGAAAGATTGTCAATTACTGGTTGAAAACCTCTCCCTTATTCTATTTTATGCCCTAGAAAGTTCTACCAAATTCATTTGCTGTAAAACTCTAAGCAATCTGCCTAATATTTTAGTCTCCACATTTCTAGTCCAACAAACTTCAGAAATAACATTTGGTTGAGTGGATAAATCTCTTGAAAATACTTCACCAAGAAGTCTTCTCATGTGTAAAATAAACTTTCATCTTATTAATTAAATCAGCAAATATTTACAGATAAGGTACTCTGAGGTAAAATGATATGACAGAGTCTCTGTCCTCAAGGAGATTATAATAAATGTGAGTACCTAATTAAATATGAGGCAGACTATAATGAGTTCTATAATAAGAAAGGCACTAGGGGAGAGGTCTAAGAAAGAGTTATACAAAGGATTTGAATACCCTCTCTCAAATCTAAGCTTTTCACTTTCTTTTACCTTTATCTACACCAATACTCTAGACCTTGTCTTTATCTGAAATTGTTCCATCCTTCAAATCTTAAATTTTGGAACCCTCTTTCAGACTAAATTCTAGATCCCTGTTGAGGGGAAACCCTTATTGCCCACTCCCCCATGAGTCTCCACAGAGGAGAGAGGACTTCGGTTGACTCCCTAAGGAAGGCAAGTGGTTCATCACCATACCCCACCTTCATTTGGGAGGAAGGAAAAAGAAGCAACAATTTATCAGAAGCTCTGATTAGGCCTCTAATCAGAAGCTCTGAATCTAGTGGTTGTTGGATCCTGTTCAGTGATAAATAAGCTGTCCCTCACTCCCTGTGTTTTATTCTCAAGAACTGAGAACACAGAGAGGAAGATGGATGACTTATTATCCCTCGAACATCCAACAATGCCTTTATCTTTTATAAGCCCTATAAACCATCAACCCTGGATCAATTTAGCTGTTGTTCTTTCTCCCCATCTTAACAAAAAAAAATGTGAAAGGCATAGGAATTGGATACATTACTAAACTTGATCTCCATCTTTGCTAGACACTATTTACTACCTCATAATCTTCTCCAGGTCCCTGTTCAGTTTCAACTTTCATTTTCTTTCTTTTCTTTTTTTTTTTTTTTTGTAATTTTATTTATTTATTTGACAGAGAGTACAGGCAGGGGGAGGGGCAAGGAGAGGGAGAAGCAGGCCCCCTCTGAGCAGAAAGCCCAACGTGGGGCTCAATCCCAGGACCCTGGGATCAGGACCTGAGCCGAACACAGACGCTTAACTGACTGAGCCACCCAGGCGCCCCTCAACTCTCATTTTCTACAGAAGCTAACCCAAACCTAAGTAAACTCTGACTCATAGCAGATGACCTCGGCTTCAATTTCATTGAGAGAACAGTAGTATCTGGGTTTGGAATAAACGAACTTCCTGCACACACCCACCTCCATAAACTTTCTGTCTCCCGGTCAATGCTAATCTCTGAATGGGCTGTGGCTCCCATGCTCCATCCATTCTCCCCTGTCTCTCCTGACACTTCAACTTTCGAGTCCAACAATTCTTTCCTCTCTTCATATAGACACATTCAAAACCCATTTTAAAAACAAAGCCAAAGAACAACAACAACAAAACTCTTTTGAAGTCTGAATATTATACTTGTTCTCCTTCCTCTAACAGCCAAGCTTTTCAAAAAAGCAATCCACCCCGGCTTCTCTGCCTTCCCACCTGTTCGGCAGGGCAGCCTAATGCACACCAACCCCTCCCCAAAGTCATTCCCATCAATGTGACCCAATGACCTCCATGTTAACAAATTCCACAGACGCTTCTCATTTCTTCTTTGACTTGATCTCTCTATAGTATTTGATGTTTAACAACTTCTGTCCTAAAACTATCTTCCACAGGCTTTTCCTAACATCATCACCTCCCAAGGCTCCTTCTATACTTCAGAATGCTCTGTCTTTATTGGTCAAACTTTAAATTTTAACATTTTCCCAGGATTCTATTCTTGGCTTTCCTCTCCTCCAACTAAAGGTTCCCTGGGGCGGTGGAAGGGGCAGGAACATTTACACCATGGATTATCCCACGCGCTGTAAATCCATACGGCTAAATCTGAATACATTTGCTTCCTCCCCAACCCGCCCCCGCCCCCACCAGCGCTTACCTCTGTCATGGCACTGCTCTGTATTTGTATAAACAAATCTGTCTGTCTTCCCTGCCCTGGCAAGCCTGGGAGATGGACACAGCACACCACTGTCAGCAGTGCTAGCTTCTTGAACAGGGGCTGGGAGTGTGGATGGGGGCAACAACACAGCGAGAGCAAGGCATCTTAGAGGACCTAGGAATACGTAGCTATGAAAACTACCTGGGAGGAACTTCACTGAACTCTACTGTGAATATTTTGAGGGAAGTAACAGTCTATTTATTCATCTCTGAATCTCTTGTGCTTAGCACAAGTGCCTAGCACATGGTGGGTATTCAAATCATATTTTTTGAATGAGGGAAGTAGAAAAAGAATGAGATATCTGAGATTAGCTTTGAAGAACTGGTAGGATTTCAACAGCCTTAGATGGAAGAGAAATCAGTGAAGCCAGGGGGAATGGGAAAAGTCCAGGCACAGACAGAAATGCTGGACCGGTGGGGTGCATAAGGACGAACAATCTCAGTAATTCTAGAATGCCAAGGTATGGTTTTATAAGACTTGAGGATGGAGCTGCAGATGTAACTTGACAGGCAACAGTGAGCCAGTGAGGTCTTTCCAGCAATGTGATTTGTAATTGGAAAAGAATTAACTGGAACAGAGGATACCTCTTAAGTAGCTATCAAATGAATTACTTAAGTGAGAATAAATGAAGACCTGAACCACAGCAATAGAGTAAAAGTAGAGGAGAAGGGAAAATATTATTTTAAGACCGAAGGTAAGAAATAGGCTTTTTGAATATTCCGAAACAATGGAAATTAGTTGAAGTATCAAATTTAAAAGAGGTGACAATTTTAAAGCACTAAAATTAAAAGGCCTAAAATGGAAAATGTTGTAAATACTTTTAAAAAAAATACCTTTAATGCATTGGTTTCTTGACAGTACTTGGTATACAGCATACTTATTAAGTTTATTGTGTTGGCAGGAACTCCAACACGCTTCAGTTGACACATGGTTGGTAACTGAAGAGGACATTCTGTACATGCTTAGGAAAGGTCATTCTGTAACTTTTGAGAAGGAAGTCAGCAGCATATCACCATACCGTGAAACTGTTGTTTGCATTTTTTGTGCTTGCTTCGGCTACACTGGCATCTGAGAGGTCAACTTCGTCGAATATCAGAGACTGTTAATGAAGAAGAACACAAACACATTAAATGAAAACCTAACTCAATGTTTGTCAATAATTTTTATTTTTTTTATTTTTTTATTTTTTGCTATCAGGTCATGACTATGAAGCTGTGTTAGGAATTAGGAATAGAAAGTGAATAAACGGGCGCCTGGGTGGCTCAGTTGGTTAAGCGACTGCCTTCGGCTCAGGTCATGATCCTGGAGTCCCTGGATCGAGTCCCGCATCGGGCTCCCTGCTTGGCAGGGAGTCTGCTTCTCCCTCTGACCCTCCCCCCTCTCATGTGCTCTCTCTCATTCTCTCTCTCTCAAATAAATAAATAAAATCTTTAAAAAAAAAAAAAAGAAAGTGAATAAAAAGTCGTTTGTGATTATTTGCAATATCCTCTTAGGAAGCGTAAAACCACAAAGTACAACTAACTCATAAATCCCAAACCGAAAAGGTCTTTAAAGAACCCTGTGGCACACAGTTTCAGTATAAGAAGCTCTGTGCTCTCTAGAAGCGTAACTTATGGGGGACCTACTCAGTGTGGCGTGCACGCATGCGCACGCACACACACACACACACACAGAGTAATATACCTCTGGACAGGCAACAGCCTGTAACAACGTTGCCAGGAAGGCAGAGGCAACATCATCATTCCCACATTTGCTAAGTGAGAAATGAGAAGTAGTCCTGGCTCGGATCATGGTGAGTTACTGAACTTCCTGAAACTTACTTTCCTCATCCATAAATGGGTTTGAATGAGAAGGTGAATCTGCTCTGCAAATATAAAATGGTGTTCCTTTTGTACTCTTAAAAGTGGTTTCAATCAAAAAGTTTCAGTGATAAAAACTCCACAGAAATGTAATCTTTAATAATGTTCAATTTAGAGATTAGGAAACTCTACTAAATAAACGTATCCTTCCCACTCTCAGTCATTTGGTCATTGTTTGCACTCATTCAATGTTCTTGCAGCACGGCAGCTATAACAAGGCACCTCTAGAACTGCAGAAAATGGGCCCCTTCCACATGCACCCCAATGTTTACAGCAGCAATGTCCACCATAGCCAAACTATGGAAAGAGCCTAGATGTCCATCAACAGATGAATGGATAAAGAAGATGTGGTATGTATACACACACACACAATGGAATATTACTCAGCCATCAAAAAGAATGAAATCTTGCCATTTGCAATGACGTGGATGGAACTAGAGGGTATTATGCTAAGTGAAGTAAGTCAGAGAAAGACAAATACCATATGATTTCACGCATATGTGGAATTTAAGAAACAAAACAGATGAACATAGGGGAAGGGAAGGAACAATAAAATAAGATGAAAACAGAGAGGAAGACAAACCATAGAGATTCTCTCTTTTTTTTAAAGATTTTATTTATTTATTTGAGAGAGAGAATGAGAGAGAGAGAGCATGAGAGGGGGGAGGGTCAGAGGGAGAAGCAGACTCCCTGCTGAGCAGGGAGCCCGATGTGGGACTTGATCCCAGGACTACAGGATCATGACCTGAGCCGAAGGCAGTTGCTCAACCAACCGAGCCACCCAGGCGCCCAAACCATAGAGACTCTTAACCATAGGAAACAAAACTGAGGGTTGCTGGAGGGGAGAAGGGTGGGAGGATGGGTTAACTGGGTGATGGGCGTTAAGGAGGGCACGTGATGTAATGACCGGTGGGTGTTATATGCAACTGATGAATCACTAAATTCTACCTCCGAAACGGGTAACACGGCATACGTTAACTACATTGAATTTAAATAAAAATTAAATTAAATTTACCAAAAAAAAAAAAAAAGAAAGGAAGAAAGAAAGAAAAGGGACCCCTTGTCTGATAGCTTCTACCAACACTCCCAAGATCCCTAGGGGGTGTGCAAATCCACTTCACTCCAACCAATCTGACTATTAGACTTGTTCCCCGACCAGAAAGAATTTTTAATCTCGCACAGGAGAAGAAACAGATAACGACTAGTTGTAATGTAAGATGGTCTATTGAAAATTCAAGAAAAGAAATACTACAGAATGCTATGGAAGGTCACAGATAATTTCCCCCACAGAAAACATTTAAACTCTTGCTTTTGTGAATGATGGAATAAAGACTCTTTGAGGGGATCCTAAAGAAAACAGGGAATTTCATCAAGTGGAGACAGAGGGAAAGATCATCTGCGGATGGCAAACACGGGGCAGGGCCAAGGTTATCAAGTGGTCAGTGCCGCCTAGAGATGAATGTGGAAAGGCAGCATGGAGCCAGATCAGGGACAACCTTGAACATAACGACCTTTAAAATGAGATTACTTTATTTGGTTATTACTTGTACAGCTGCTTAAACTAAGAATTACATTTGTTTGCATATTTGATTTTACCTCCCAGTGTATAACTCTACTAATTATATCAGGAACATATGTTTTTTAATATGGAAATTATCAATTATTCAACTGACACAGTAGCCAGAAATCTTAACGTTTACTTCTGAAGGAACACTAAGGTATCAGTTTAAGTGGAAGCTCATCATTACTAGTTTTTTTCTTCCCAAACCACATCATTCTTATTTTCTTCAACTGTTACATAAAAATTATTTAAAGCCTTGATTTTATTTCACTTAGTTTTTATTCTTAACTGCTAGCATAATTGAGTGATTGCTTTGTGTCAGGCACCTTGTGTATTATCTCATTTAAGCCTCCTCAGAACAACACGAGCTGCCTGCAGCCACTCTTGTGGAAGGTGCTGGAAGTGGGATACAAACCCTTGTCTGAAACCAGAGGACAGATTCTTAGCAACTATAGCAATTCTCTCTCTCATGGTCAGGGAAAGATGTATAAAGTAAAAGGTAGCAAGAAAAGGGGGGGAACCCAAAATTTTCAACTTATTACATTTAATAAGGTTACATTTAATGTTTTACTTTAATTGTAAGGAAAGAGGAAAGGAAGAAAGAAAACTATACTAGAACCTTTCCATAAGATGGTCCTCCATGGACATGCCATGAAACTGACTTAACTAGACTCCCTTGGGATTTGGTCCAAGATGGATCACACGCACACCAAATTCACCGAAGAATGGTAAGGCTCTAGTGAGCACCAAGACAAAAAGTTCAGAGAACTAAAATTTTTAATCCATCCACAACTGCAAGTGCTTGGCAAGTCATATCCTTCCAAATTACCTTCGAGTCCTTTGCATAATAAAGTGTACGGCCTCGAAGTTTGAAGTAACGCTTTTTCCATCTTTGGAAGGAACTGGTTTGCTTCAATAGTTGTCCCTCTTTAATACTGGTCTGGGGAGAAACAGAAGCACAACAACATGATTAAAATGAAATTCAGAACCAAATAAAATTCAGAATTAATGACACACCATCAGTGACATTTTAAATATTATTTCCCAGGTCCTAGAAATTACACGAGAGAATATCTTCTTCTTTCTGTCCAACGAAGGGAGGACGTGTGCAAAGCCTCATGGACAAAGGTAAATCTGACATGGTTCCCTGACCTCCAAGTAGTCACAAATAATATGGGAGACACATGCACCAAACTAATACTTACGATTCAGTGTGACGGTACACTGCCTTTTATAGAGGAATTATTTTACCTCCCAGTGTATAACTCTACTAATTATATCAGAAACATACCTTTTTTAATATGGAAATTATCAATTATTCAACTGACACAGTAGCCAGAAATCTTCACATTTACTTTTGAAGGAACACTAAGGTATCAGTTTAAATGGAAGCTCATCATTACTCGTTTTTTTCTTCCCAAACCACATCATTCTTATTTTCTTCAACTGTTATATAAAAATTATTTAAAGCCTTGATTTTATTTCACTTAGTTTTTATTCTTAACTGCTAGCATAATTGAGTGATTGTTTTGTGTCAGGCACCTTTATTATTCATCTGGAAAATGCGGATGACACCGCGACATACCTTATAGGGTTGTTTTAAGGAATACATTAAAAACATAGAAAGGACTTATTGCACGGCATATAGTAAGTGCTCATTAAATGTTATCAGTAGCTATGTGTTATTTTAACGAATGTAGTCAAAGCACTATGCATGGTGGTCCAGAGAAGGAAGCATCAGCTCCTTTAGAGGGAGGCAAAGAAGTCTTCCCAGAGGATAGCCAAAGGTGGGTCTGAAAGGAGTTTATCAGAATGACAAGGGATGGCGAAGCCTATTTTGGTGTGTGCAAAAGTATAAAGGTTTAAAACAGTATGCATATTTGGGGAATCTTCAAAGAACTTTCAGTTATAAATGCAGGGTAGGTTTTGCGGTGCGGGAGCAGCAGGGGATATGGCTGGAGAAGGTGGGCAGGGGCTCTGTGATTCTGGGCCAAACTCTGTGCTGAGTGCTTCATATATGAAGTTCATTTCATTATCACCAACAAGATACTTAGAACCCGCTGGCCTCATCTAGTATCTCTCCCTCCCTTTGGCCCCCTGTCCACAATGGTGCTTTGCTTTTAAGTGGCCATGCATGCTCCTCTTAGGTCTGGATGCCACCTAATTTCTCCTCCTGGGCTGCTCTTCCTTCAGATATCTGTCTGACCAACTCCTTCACACACTTCAAGTCTTGACCTTCTCAGTGAGACCCACCTCACTGACTTATTTAATACCACAACGCAATCCCCAATTTCATCTTATTTACTCCCTCACACAAAGTACTTACTTTCCTCTTCTATGTATAATGTAATTTGCATATTTATTATGTTTATTGTGCTACCCCTATTAGAATAGAATTTACCTGAGTTTGTTACGTCTAATAAAGTTAAATTCAATGTTTCACTAAGGAAGAAGGAAACTACACTTATAGTAAACTAAACTTACAGTCTGCCTCTGAGATTGTCCTTAGGAGACATGTCATGGGACTGACTCAAATAGATCCCCTTGGGATGGGGTCCAAGAGGGGTCAGTCACATTTATTCTGAATTCATAAAGGAGCAGTAATGCGATGGTGAGTCTCCAGGACAAAAACAGCTCATAGAACCAAAATTTTAAATCCATCCCACTGGATTGCCCACTGATGTATCTCAAGTACCAAAAAATTATCGAGCACACACAAAATTCAGATCTATATGAATGAATAGCGGGTACTGAGGTAAAACTCATGTCTGCTTGACTCCAGAGCTTATTCCCAATTTCTACACTATACCGTCTTTCATTATCAACAAGACATAAAATATTGAGAAAAATGTGTTGTCACCAGTAAGGTAGTCAAGTTATATTAACATTTACTTTCAGTGTCAATGAGAGATTTTCCCCATCGCTTGCTCTGAGACTGTCTTCCAGGAATTGTAAATTTTTAACGATAACAAAGTATTTTTGCAATTTCGTACCAAAGAGCTCGATTTGGAGTCAGACAGACAGACTTAAAGCCAGGCTCCACGACACACTGAAAATAGGAAGCTGGGCAAGTTGCTTCAACAATCTGCCCAAGTTTCCTCTCCTGAAATACAGGAATAATAATACCAACTTCACAAGCTTGCTGCATCTAATTTAATTATACGATAATGGCTGGAGAGCACTTAGCACACTGTCTGGGTTACAGAAAATATTCAATAAATGGCAGAAAGTGTTATTATTATGATATCATTATGCTATTAAGTTCAGGGAGTATTTGCCAGGCACCAAATTCGAAGAGCTTCTTGGAAGAAGAGAGTAAGTGTTTGCAGGCCACTCTGAGGGCAAATAACAGCTGGAGCAGAAGGAGAGTGTCAAGAAATGAGGTCAGGGGAGATTAGAGCCAGGAGAGGCGGCCACCATGGGGAGCTCGCTTTTTATTGTAAGTGCAAAAAGCTAGTGAAATGTTTGAAGCAGGAGAGCGAAAATGGGGAAATGTCCAAGGGAGAGACGCTAGGGGCTCGAGTGCAGGTTGTCGCATCACTGAAATGCAGAGAAGTAGAGCAATTTGGAGGCAGAATCCGCTGGACTTACTGATAGGCATCAAGGGCAAGAGAGAGAAGAAGGACCAAGGAAAAGTCTAAGTTGTTGGCTTGGGCAACTAGATGCGAGAGACCGAGAGAAAGGGGTATAGGAGGAGTGACTGGTGAGTGGCGTCGCTGGTGTTGCTGGACTCATCTGGTGTCACCCCGGGGAGACAGTCATCATTCTTAAACACAAAGTACTGAAATACTGTAAAAATATAACTTACCCAAAGAACAAACCATTTGTTCTAGAAGTGAATGTATTGGGATTTTTGTAAAGTTTTGTTTAGGGCAATGAGGAAGAGAACTTCATGTTTGGTCTACTTAGGTTCTATAAGCACTGTCTAAGGGAAGCGTCAATAACCTACTTCATTCCCCACATGGTTATCAGAGTGATTTTCCAAAATGAAAACCTGATTATGTTATACCACAGCTTAATTCTCTTTCGCCTGCAGCAGGAAGCCCAAACTTCCATACGTACCATAGAAGACCCTGCATCATCTCTCCAACCTCATCGCCCACCCCTGCCCACGCTCCTCCCTCGGCCATAAATGGCCTTTCCTCAACTGGTCCATCCTGAAAACTCCTCTTCATCTCAACTCGGATCCTCTTCATCTCAACTCAGAAGCCCCTGGCTTCCCTGCCCCCGAGGAAGAAGTAACTCACCCTACCTTTGTCCCTCTGAGGTGCCTTACCCCCTCTGTATAACAGCATCTGTGACACCAGATAGCATCGGTTTACATGTGCGTGGTCCAGCCACGCTGTGAGCTTCCTCAGAGCAGAGACGGCACCCCACACCATCTAACACAGTGGCCGACACCTTAGGGCCTCTGTAAATGTTGCACTGAACAACTTTTAGCTAAATGTAAAACAGTATGTCAGATAACTTTGTATTTTAAAAGAATGAAAGAATGAGAAAACCAGGCCCCGTGGTTGGATATGATCTTACGTTTTCCAGCATTCAGCAGGTCTGAGCCTGCTTCTTCTCACGCATATAAAAACAGCAGATACGATGCACAAAGGTGTATGTGCCCTGGGGTGCACTCCCTGGGTGAGGGGTTGGGGAGGGATGGAAAGAGAACAGGAAAATGTCAATCTATCCTGATTGCTAATTTAGAGATGATCCTTACATAGTCACTTTCGAAGCAATAGTTCATATATTTTTTTTTCTATATCACTTTATGTTCTTTAAATCTTGCATAAGCATGGATTAATCTGCAATGTGTGAGGCTGTGGGGGAATACAAAGATGTGTAAGATATAGTCCTTATCTTCATGCATTTACAAACTTCTTTATGTTACATGGTTAATTTTAAATTCTAAAAAAAAGAAAAAACATTCTGAGGCTAGTTTACTTTCTTCTAAGAGATGGGATTTAAAATATTTAACTAGAAGGCAGTTATTCACATGAAAGTCAATCCTCAAAATAAACTTGTTTATATATGGCTAGTTAAACAAACACTTCTTATAAAAGTAGGAGCATAACAAAAAAATGATTAATTTGCAACAGCTCTAGAAAATATAATCATATTATCAAAGTATGGTTCAGAGAAAAACATGTGTGGGTCCAAAAATCTCAAAATACTGCATATACTAAGTGAATAAACAAGCAATCATTCTTTAAAATCATAGTATTTATTATGTTCAATGTTGATGTTCAACTAGAATAACAATTTGAAGTTGGGAACAGATATAAGAAAGTTATGATAAGAGAGTTATGTTTCAGAACCTGTTAAAATTAAGTACAAAATTTTAGTTTTAATTTCCTCACAATCTCCTGGATAAGGGATAAACTCTCCTCCATCAAAAAAGGGCTTAGAACGTTTACATTTAACTGACATTTAGTCATATAACCTGGCACATATTAGTTCAGTACTACCCAACACTTATGAAAAATCAGTGAAGCCATGGAGACTTAACTGTAATCCAATAACCCAGTTTCCAGATGTTAAAAACACAAAGTTCAATGAACTTGGCTTTGAAAAAAGATTATTTAAATCAAATAAACTTTAAGTTGAAAAATTTCTTATCTAGCTGGCTTTCAAAGGAGGTCTGTAGTCTAATGTCTTAAGGCTGTGGAATTGTTCATTCCATGTTCCCTGTGTAGCTCAAACAAAAGTCATTTCTCTTTTAAAATAACACACACACACACACACGGGTGCTCTATGATTTCACCTACAATTTCAGAAACACTTGGTGTGCCACAAGTTGAAGCTACTTGGATGGAATACTACTTGAACGTCTCAAGGAGAGCACAGTTTTAATAATCACTCAATGAGCCATTTTGTAAAGCTAAGAATTTTTGAAAAATCAGTTACTGCCTGATTTATCTGATAAATGCACATTTTCGCATGCTGACTTTTTTTGGCCATCGAAATAGGTGTGGTGAAAAGCTTGATATAGTGAAATGGAAATGTCAGTGATGACTCATCTTTTACAGATGTCTTCAAAAATTCCAGAAGAATCTCTAGCTTCTCCTCCTCTTGTCCCAACATGACCCCTTAACTTCTCTTCTAAGGAATGGGAATGAAATTTGTTGTTATGGACTGAATGTTTGTGTGTCCTCCCGAAATTGAAATCCTAACCCCCAATTTGTTGGTATGAGGAGGTAGGGCCTTTAGGATTTGTGCCCTTATAAAACAGACCCCAGAGAGTTCCTTCTGCCACATAAGGACACAGCAAGATGACAGCCATGGACGAACCAGGAAGCAAGCCCTCACCAGACACTAGATCAGCCGGCGCCCTGATTGGGACTTCCCAGCCTCCACAACTATGAGAAATGAATTTGTCGTTTAAACCCTCTAGTGTACGGTGTTTTTCTTATAGGATCTTGAACAGACTAAGACGTGGGTCGAGAGAGTTTTCACACCACTTTGTTCTCATCTCTCTCTCTTTTTTTAAAGATTTTATTTTTAAGTAATCTCTAAACCCAACGTGCGACTTGAACCTACAACCCTGAGACCAAGAGTCGCAGGCTCCACTGACTGAGCCAGTCAGGTGTCCCCCCACCACCGCGCTGTATCTCTCTTAACTTCTGTCCACTCTACCCCCCAAATAGAAAATTTTTCTTTGACACATACATTTCCTTATCCATTTTGTTATACAAGCTCTGGGAAAGCTGTCTATGCTTTCCTGGGTATCTGTACAGAGCCTATAACATCGTGAGTCTATTTGACTTTAATGGTAAGCCTCTTTAGTTTTATAGACTTTAATCTCTAAATTGGAAATAATACCTGTATATCACCATGTGTTATAATGACATATGAGACAGTGGATACAAAAGTATACCCAATTCTTTAAAATGTAATATGAAAAAAAATAAAAATGTATGACAAGATATTATCTTGACAAATATTAGCCCCCATCATAAGTATTATTTATTATAGAAAGGTTTCATTTCTTCAGTCCATCCCTTTCCACTCTTCCTGCCATTGCCTTAGTTCAAGCTCCTCTAACTCCCTTGAGCTCAACAGTTCCCTAAATGTCCTCCATGCTATCAATTTTTCCCACCACTGGTCCATTCTTCCCACTCTGGACAGAATTATCCCTGAAAAACAGATCTGATCCTGCCAAACTCTGGTTTAATATGTTCAGTGCTTTCCTATCACCCACAGTATAATTCCAGCCTTGTGAGCTGAGCACACGGACTCCTCCTTCCACAAGTGACCCACCTTCTTTTATGGCTTCATCTTCAGAAGTCCTCCTAAGTTCACCTAACAGCAGAGTAGAAGAGAAGCACTTGCTAATCCTCAAACCCTCTATGCTTCCCTATGTCCAGCCTCTTTCACGAGCTCTTCCTTCTACTCACAATATTATCTTCTGCTTCTTGTAACCCCTGCCCCATCCCATCATCCTTCAAGGCTCAGGCCACCATCACAGCCTAGCTGCATCCACAGCACTTTGCTCATACATAATTTATAGCATTAATCATGTGGTAAGGGAATTTTTAAAAATTTGTATCTTATTTATTTTTCCACCCCCCATATAGTCATACTTTTATATGGCCATATAGCCATATACCCTGACATTAAGAAAATAATTAATACATGTGTATCAATTTACTGTGTAATCAGGAAACGACAAGTAAGAAATTAAAGTAACAACACCTATGAACCAAAGTTCCCCATCTGTAAAGTGAGGATAAAGATCACCTGCCCTGTATTCCTCAGAGTTGTGGGGATGAAACAGAAGGACATGTAAATATCTTTTATAAACTCCCAAATGCTACATAAATATAAAGTATTGTAAGTAAGGTACTATTTTAGCAGGTCATACCTGTGGGAAAAGGTGTTTTAAGTGGGACTGACACAAGTTAAATAAAGATACAACACTCTTGAACAAGGGCCCGATGCCTATACAAAGAGAAATTATCACACAAAGACTGTGTGTGTGTACGCACACTATCCACTTATTTTATTCTATTTTGTGGTAGACATAGATAATTATGTTTGAGTTTTATACTTTGTGAAAACCTTAATGAAATGAATTCCAAAGATGGTAAAAAAAATTAATATAAATTTCTAAGTGTAATATAAATGAGACATTTTAAAAGAGTAACATATAATAAGATAATGTATACTTCAACATGCCAATGACTACTATGGCAGACATAGCAAAGGAAAGAGATGAGTGCATCTAACAGAAAATCTCCATTAATGCATCAACCTCAAATGCCAGATGATACAGGAGTGAATAGTATGGCCACTAGTGACATATTTTCTTTTCTTTTCTTTTTTTTTTTAAAGATTTTATTTATTTATTTGACAGAGAGAGACACAGGAGAGAGGGAACACAAACAGGGGGAGCGGGAGAGGGAGAAGCAGGCTTCCTGCAGAGCAGGGAGCCCAATGCGGGACTTGATCCCAGGACCCTGGGATCATAACCTGAGCCAAAGGCAGACGCCTAACCGACTGAGCCACCTAGGCACCCCGTGACATATTTTCTGAAGTTGTAAATAGCACCTGGTAAAGTTCTAATCAAAAACCAAACTATAGAGGCACCTGGGTGGCTCAGTCAGTTAAGCATCCGACTCTTGATTTTGGCTCAGGTCATGATCTCAGGATTGTGAGATGGAGCCCCACGTTGGGCTCCACTCTGGGCATGGAGCCTGCTTAAGATTCTCTCTCTCCCTCTCCCTCTGCCCCCTCTCAAAACAAACACACAAACGAAAACCTCCCTTTTTACACACAGTAGTTGTATACCTGGAAAATGAATACCTTATAATAATACTTTAAGATTTTGTGTTACATGAAGTTACGTTTTAAGCTCAGGCGATTATAAATTATGTTTGCCCATAATAATATCCTGTAGGACATTTGAAGGTCATAAATTATAAAGGACAATTCTTTGAAGTTTTGACCTGCCCGGTATGTTGTAAGATTGCTGGCTAGGAGGGCTCACTATGCCAAAAGCACTGGGACGATTTAAAAAAAACAAAAAACCACAGATTTCCAAAACACCTCTCCTGAGAATCACTGTTTTAAGGGCTCCAAATGTACCCTGTACTCCTAATCTTAATCTGAGCCATTTTTTAGCAGCAACTGTAGTGTCACTTTGGTGACGTATCTGGCAAGTTGTGGATTTGGACCCACTTCCACGAAGACCGTGTTTAATCCCATAAAGTATACAGTCCCCAAATGTATACGTTTTCTAAACATTAAACACAAGAACATAGTGCAATCATGAACTAGTATTTAATAATGGAGCAGAGTTTACAGCTACTATAAATTACTATTTTACATCTTAGAACATCGGTCCAAGTATTCTAGTCCAGTAAGGCCAGAAAGTACCTTGGATGCCACTGGCACTCCGAAATCCAGTTAGCTGAACTGATTGAACCGATGTATCTATCTTCCCAACCAGCCTGCAAGAGCAGGGCCGGACCCACCGTATTCACCGCCGCAGCCCTGGCACTTATCACAGTTCCTTGCGCAGAGAAGAGCCCCTCATCTGTACTCATGGAACACACGAATGAATGAAGTAAGGAAACTTGAACAGTACGTTATCTTAAGAGCCCTTAAGGGAGAGCCTGGGCAGGAGCCTTGCCAGCATTCTGCGAGCTGTATCCAAAGGAGCTTCTTTCGTGGCCATCTCTTTCTCCTTGGCAAATGTCCTTGCAGCAAATATAAGCATTTAGTTGTTGGTTATTCTACCTTTTTTTTCCCCCCAAATTGAGAGGCATTCTGTTTTTATCCACTACCATTTTTCCTTCATTCTTAAGGGAGACCATCTCTCTTGTCAGCATTAACATTGTCTTTGGGTGGCCGAAAAGGCAGATATACCTGGAGAATGTATAAATCAGCTACTGTTTAGAATAGATTTTCTATCCTTCCATATTTTACCCAACAGTTGAACTTACATAATTTGGCTTGAAAGGTGGTCAAACCCATCACTCATTTGATCTAACATCTCTGAAACTACAAGTCTATCTTTATCACAAGTCTCAATGAATTGTGTCTCCTATCACAACACTGTTTATTTCTTTTATTAGCCCTTCTAAATATTCTCTGTGTGATTATAAAACAAGAATATTTTTCCCCGCAAACATGCCAGAAGCTATACTGAATGATTCCTGCCTCTCTTCTCATGGCTTTGGAAGGTTGGCCATTGGATCTTGTCCTGATTCAGTCTGTCTATCTCTTTTTATCAGTCCCCGGTTAAAATGCTTCAAGCCTGGCTCTTATATCAGCCTCCAAAATCTCCCTCAGTTCCTCTTGATTCCAGGCCCTTTTGGGTTTCATGCCTTGCGTCCCTTCCCCTTCTGAATTTTATCCAACCAGAGATTTCCTACTTCCTTAAAAACAAATTTGAGCCTCTGTATGAAAAGGACCATACATATGGGGCGCCTGGGTGGCACAGTCTGTTAAGTGTCCGACTCTTGTCGACTCTTGGTTTCCGCTCAGGCTGTGATCTCAGGGTCGTCGGATCAAGCCTCGCGTTGGAAGCCTGCTTCAGATTCTCTCTCCCTCTCCCTCTGTCCCCCCACCCCTGCTCATGGTGCTCTCTCTCTAAAATCAATCAATCAATCAATCAATCAATCATTTTTTAAAAAAAGGACTATACATATATTACATGAAGCTCTATTAAATACACCAGTTCTAAAATCTGGCTGGTCATCTGAATGACACAGAAAACTTTACGGACATTCAGAATCTGTTCATCTAGGAGGTTTTGATGCAATCGATCTGGGATAGGGCAGAGAAACTTACACATATTAAAAGCTCTCTTGGCGACTGTAATCATCAGTCAGGCTCAATAAACACTCGCATAAATAATATTTAAGTAATAATGTGTAGACACTCTACACTTAAAATGTATCTTTCTCTTTGTGTGTGGAGCCCCGTTCACATGCCACCCCTGCCTCTCGGCACCCCCACCGGCTCTGCTCCAGTGGGGGGGGGGGGAGTAATTTGGGTTTAATAACAGAGCATGTCTACTCCAACTCTCCCCTTCAGCCTCCTGAGAGCCATCTGCCCACAAGAAACCAGGTTCTACTCTACTATCATTCAGAGAAAAAAAACAGATTGGATTTGCAGAAGAAGGTAAGGAATGAAAAGCTGGGATCTGCCCTGGACACTACCAAGTGCTGGGTAATGGTGGGAGAGAGAGAAGAGTCGTCCAGCTACTTACCCTCCGCTTTCCCTACTGTGTCTCCAGCCCGCACCACCACCCAAGGCCCGTGCCGGCACCAGCCCGACCCTGCCAAGAAAGCAAATGACAGCAGAGGAACTACAGTGGTTACAATGAGGGGAAGTTTCAGTGAGGAGCCAGAGGATAATGCCGTAGAGAGAGGTATCTCAGCTTACAGAACAATGGACACAGGCTGGGCTTCTGGAACCCGTGCTTAATGATAATGGAATAGGATGACGCAGGTGCTTTGTCATTTACATCACAAAACAACACCCTTTTTATTTTTTTATTTTTAAAGATTTTATTTATTTGACAGAGAGAGACACAGCAAGAGAGGGAACACAGGCAGGGGGACTGGGAGAGGGAGAGACAGGCTTCCCGCTGAGCAGGGAGTCTGAAGCGGGGCTCAAAGCCAAGCAGGGAACCCAGTGCAGGGCTCGATCCCAGGACCCCGGGATCATGACCTGAGCCGAAGGCAGACGCCCAATGACTGAACCACCCAGGCGCCCCAACAACACCCTTTTTACAAACTGCCCCTTGGAGCAGTTGTCCTCAAGCAGTTTGGGTGCCAGACTGATCTGAGGATATATGAGCAGGTACTTTGAAGAAGTAACCCAGAACCTGACCAGCTCAGCCTCCTCATTCTGGGGTACCTCAGAGGGACTCTACAGCTCCATGAAATCCAGTTCAAAAATGGTGAGGCAAGACGATTACATGTGCTTAAATATAATGATATTTAATGTTCACACAACAAAACCTTGACGTTTAATATTCTAGAAGTTTGTGGAATAGTTTCATTCATTTGTATTCTCAGAAAAATATGCAACCTCTATTGGTTCCTTTTAATTTTACCAGAATGTTACTTTTACATGGAACACACACACACACACACACACACACATTCTGACTCAGGTTGTCTGAGATGTACGGGTTGAGAGGAAAATGTAGTGTGGTCACCCGTCCTGCACGGGGAGCTTACACCCTCTGGTGCTGTGCATACACGGGGCTGTCAAGTCAAGTGAGGCATAAAACTCTAAAATGGGTCTCTGGCTCTGCAGTTTTTCATCCTGCCACGTTCAGTCCAATGATGAAAAAGGCTTTCCATCACAACTGTCTAAAAAGGAAAAAAATCCAATGTGGCAAACAAAAGTTAGTGATGCTGCAGCATGCACAAACCCTGAGAAGTGATGAGGTCTGTCCTCAAGGGGTCGAGGGAACACACGCACTGGGGCGCATAAGGAGGAAGCTATAGTTTCCTCGTGCCTACTGAGCCTTCTGAAAACTTTAAATATAGTCACAATATCTTCATTATTTTAATTGAAGTACTATAAACCCTAATATTTCGGACACTTATATTTAAATGTAAATTAATGCATTCTAAAGCAAAATCATGGAGGTTACCCAACATAACCTAATTACCCTCTTTAGGGGCACCTGGGTGGCCCAGTCCATTAAGCATCTGCCTTCGGCTCAGGGTCATGATCCCGGGGTCCGGGATGAAGCCTCACATCGGGCTCCCTGCTCAGTGGGGCTTCTGCTTCCTCCCCCCACCCCACCGCTTATGCTCTCTCTCTCTCTGCTCTGCTTTCTCTCTCAAATAAATATATAAATAAATCTCAAAAAAATAATTACCCTCTTTACCAATAAACCATCTAGTTCTCACGAAAGTACTTTGTCCCTTGTATTGGTTTGTAATTTCCTTGAGAAGACCTATAGATACAAATTACCTTCCTGAGACTGTAGTTCTTTTGTGAGGTTTTATTTGTTCATTCCTGAAATGAAGTTCTATCTCTACTTTCAAGATGTTCCTTCTTAAGGAGATTCTAAGTGTATTTTTCTAAATATTGTTAAAGAAATAGGGGTGCCTGGGTGGCTCAGTCGTTAAGCGTCTGCCTTCGGCTCAGGTCATGATCTCAGGGTCCTGGGATCGAGCCCCGCATCGGGCTCCCTGCTCCGCGGGGAGCCTGCTTCTCCCTCTGCCCCTCCCCCTGCTTGTGTTCCCTGTCTCGCTGTGTCTCTCTCTGTCAAATAAATAAATAAAATCTTTTAAAAAAAAAAGAAAGAAGAATATATGATTTTATAAAGGGCGTATTACACTTTTATTTAAAGGAGAACATACAAAATGCGCATGCCATATCAACATCAGACCTACTTTCTTCATAAAATACAGTGAATTACAACATATTACCACTAGGTGGTAGTGGTGTCATGCTTAATGCTCAGGTTTCCTTTCAGAGACAGAAACATGAATAGGCTTCTTGTCAGAGTTAGATGAGCCCTTGCCTATACCTGTGAGTGGCACATAATAACTGTGTTGTAAAGAGGTAAAAAAAATTTTAAAAAAATCTACTTTTCCAATTCTGAATTTACTTCTTCCCTTATCAAACACCCCTACTCACTTCCAAGAATAATCCCTTTGTCCACACATGATGTTCTGATGTAAACACTTTCCCACAAGGCCACAATGACACAACTATTTTGATGTACAGGCATTTTGATGTGGCCTAAAATAAACCACTAAATGCTATGTTAATTTTTTAAACTAGTAACTAATGTGTAAAACAGACAACCTCATGCTAGGCCTGAGTCTCACAAAACTGTTGCTCTCCCTGTTGTTCCCAATCTAAGACTGCCGTTCGGCTGAGGTAGAAGCTGGGGGTCAGTGGTATGGCCAACAATGGGATGGGAAGTGGGGTGAAGCTCAGGTCTGGTAGGCTAACCAGGAGTCATATATTTACTACATATACTTATCTCAGAAAGGACTATTAACCATTCTCTGCAAAATATCTGCTTATTTTCGGGAGTTTCAATTATATCTTCGATAATCTGCCTCTCAGATTCTCTGGTTCTTCTCCAGAGATAATATGGGTCCCCAATGCATAGGAAATTCTCAGATTTCTGCCAGTTCTCTGAACTCATAGATAAATAGGTAGGTAGGTAGGTAGACAGACAGATATGTATATGTTATATTCAAATCATAAACTATTTTAATGATGGTTTTGATGAGCAGGACTGATACTGCTACAAGAATAACCCAGTTCTATCAGATTTTTTTAAAGATTTATCTCTTTGAGAGAGACAGAGCAGGGGAGGGGTAGAGGGAGAGAGAGAGAGAATTTCAAGCAGACTCCTCACTGAGAGCAGAGCCCAATGTTAGGGTCAGTCTCACAACCCTGAGATCATGACCTGAGCCGAAACCAAGAGTCTGGTGCTCAACCGACTGAGCCACCCAGGCACCCCTCAGTTCTATCAGATTTTTTTAAAAAATCTTAATTTTTCACAGAAATGGATAAAATCAAATATGAGTGTCTTCTGTGATTAGGATGGGGCAGAAAAAAGGTCAGAGGTGAAGGCTGTGTAAATTACAAGGTGAAACAGTAACACATACATACACACCTCATACTACCATGGGTTCTACACTGTGGTCATGACAATGGGTTCCTTCATCAGGATCTATCCCCCTCTGAGATCTTCCCTGCCCTACTCTATCTCTTGCCAGAAAAATATAACCCCTCCCTCCTCTGTGCTACTTTAGTACATCATTCTTCCGTCTCTGTTTACATTATACCGTAATAATCTGTTCACATGATGGGTAGAGGTAAAGTGCTATGGCCTGGGCGCACATCATGGCTCCACGGCTGACTAGTTGTTAAAGATGTTGGGCAAATTACTGCGCCTGAGCTTCCTCTCCTTCACAAGGTGGATGATGACGATGATAACTAACTCACGGGGGTGTCGTTGGGACTACATGATTCCATGCATGTAAAGTACATTTCCTGGCATGTAGCACTTGGTAGATAAGTTGTTCTTGTGTCATTCTTGTTCCTGTCCTTCAGTAGCAGTAGACTTCCCAAAGGGAGGACCACATTTACTTCTTCTTTGTATGGCTAGTAGCCAGCCCCATGCCCATCACCCCAGTGCTACTCATTCGTGATCAGTTAGTTTGTTGATCCAAGTTCTACTATTCTCTGTCTCCATATCTAATTGTTCCTTCTCCATCCATTGTTCCCTGGGCATGTCTGATGTTAAAAAGTAAAAACTTTGTTCACCTGTTCATTACATCCTAGCTCACGATCTGTGCTTTCCCTTCCATTACTACAAACCTTCTTTAAAAAAGAAAAAAAATTGAATATTCTTGCTGCCTCTTTCCATTTCTTCAGCCTTACTGGATAATTTCCCTTTTTCTTCAAGAAAACATCCCTATGGCTATTTCCAATAATACCCTATGTGACACATCTCTCTGGGTGAACTTACCCTTCACATAGCTCCAATTATGTCCTCTAAATATATATATATATATAACTCCCAAAACAAATTTCTACATTTATTCTGTTTTTCACTCCAGCTCCTTTTATAGCTGCCTATTGACAATCGCACATGGAGACGTTACCACCATCTGAAATTCAACAAGCACGTTTTATTTCCTGTAACGTATGTCTTGGTATAATGGAAAAAAACACTGCTCGGGTTCAGGAAACCTAGATTCTAATTCTGAAACTTCCAGGTAATAGCTACACAACACTGGGTAGAAGTCACCCATCCGGAATTCAAACCGAACGCAGCACCTTCCCACGGCAACTCTGTTCCTCTTCCTGTGACCCCATCTGTTAGCAGCAGCATCATTTCCCTAAGCACACAATCCCCAAACCGCCAAACTCTCATCTCTTCTCCCTAGCTCCTAAATCCTTTAGAGTGCCATCGAAATGTTTGTGAAATCTGCTCTTCCTTTCCACTCCTACCACCACTGCCCCAGTTGCAGTAACTTCGTTGTTTCTCAGCCAGGCGTGAACAATGACCTCCTAGGAGGTGACCAGGACCAGCACTGGAGGAAGAACCGTGGAGACAAGAGCTAGATCAGCAGGCCTGACCACCACCGGCGCTAACCCTTCATTGAGAAGTTCCTGCCGATCCAGTGTGAGTTTGGCCCGTGTGTGGAAAAGAACTCTACTCTTAATAACTCATAAGAGAGGCAAGACAGATCACTCAAACAAGTCTTTGCTGAAGGTTGGCAGGAACAAAAGGGACAGAACACAGAGGACCATGGTATACAGTATGAACAAAGTACCTCTTGTTCTCCAGGTCTGTGAGCCCAAACAGAGACCCCGGGACCTTTCTGTCTTGGCTCCCCCAGCAAGTACAGACCAGGTGTTCCCCTACCATCAAGAAACACAAGCTGAGAGAACCACCACACTCAAGATCTCCAAACCCAAACCGAGGAGGGTTCACCCTCTTGCTGGCCTGGCCAGGGCCCATCCTCACGGCTCTTGCACAAGGGATGCTAGCTAACTGGGGCAGGCCTCCACTGGACACTGCAATCCAACCCATGTGTCCTATTGTTCATCAAAGAAAATCATATGGACATTAAACTGCTCTCTCCTTCTAATTAATTACCCATACTCCTTCCCCCCAGAATTTTTTCCTTAAGACACAGCTCTCATCCTATCACTTCCCTGTCCAAAGTCTTTTTTGGTTGCTGCTAAACCACAGAATAAAACAAAAACTCTGCCTCTAGGGCCCTTGACTGTCCACATCTTCCCTGTGTTTGTAGGCCTCATATCTAGGTGCAATTTCCCTTCTTATTGCCCTGCCGCTTTTAGTCCCGGCGTACTGGTCTACCTGCCACTGTCTGAACAAAACACACATCCTCCTCTCCTGGGGCCTTTATGTACGTGTCTTTCCACAGACCCAGAATGCTTTTCACCAGGATCCTGCTTCTCATCGACTCACCCTTAAATGTGGGGTTTCACACTCCCCTTTCCAAATGAGTCACCCAAGTAGAGTTCACTCATTTGCAATACCATGTGCTCAGTCCTCCCAGAGCCCTATTTGTAAACAGTAATGGATTCACGGAGGAGAGCAATGTGCTAAGATGATGTTTACTCTAAAAAGCTTATCTCTCCCATTTTCAATATTGTCAGTGGCACATGAATTCTGAAAAATATATTACAGTATGAAAAGAAAATAAATCATGACACAGGTCAAGTTACCCACTCAGTCTTTAGAAGACTGTTTAACTCTCCCTAACCCTGAAAAATCCTTCTAGGATCCAAATTATTTTATTTCTTCTTCATCCTACTCACACTCCAATCCACTTGAGGAAACTATTGGAAAAAAGTGAATGCTTTTGTTGTTGTTGGGATGGAAGGAAATATTTCCTTTCCTTCTCTCCAATTCACATATGCCAACATCTTGGATGCCCATGTTAGGCCATATTACACGTGTTACCTTTATTATATACAATTCTCTGAATACACATAGAATCCGTCTGCTGAGGTTATAGAGAGTCAGGGGAAACTCCACTCCTTGCTGCCCTTTCCCCTTGGAAGGTGAGGCAAATAAAGATTACCTCACTCAGATGCCTAAGAAATACAAATTCCTGGAGTACAGAGGCAAAAATCAGGCTTGATGGAATATACTGTATTTTACATATCTTTTCATTCATCAGCACATGTTTATTGTCTACTGCATGCCAGGAACTAGTCTAGGCACTGGAGATAGAACAATAAACAAAAAGGTAACAATGCCTGCCTTCATGGACCTAATAATATATTGAAGAACATGCTTAAGATTGATTCTACAAAGGATTTAAACAACATCTAATTTCATTTTAATCTGTCTACATCTAAAAGGTGTGTATAATCTATTCATCAACTTATAAACCTTACTAAACTAGTTCGTAAGTATGACCCCCAAAAATCTGAAGATAGCATGTAAAAGGGTGACCATAAAAGTTTAGGACGACAGCCAAAGAATTGTCAAAGAATAGTTTTCTACATGAAAAAGCAAGCAGCCACCTCAGGGTGGCATAATCAAAGTACAAATGAGCTTCAAAAAAAAAAAAGAAAAGAAAAGAAAATTTATCACTCACTTCCAAAGAAATGCGTGTTGTTTTCTTTCTTATTTTATATATCAAATTTACAATCTTAGGTTATTGAGTTTAAAACTACATGCATATGCAGACACTCACACAGCTACACAAATTGTTTTAGAAGGCCAAGATCATGCATATTTTTTTTTTAAAGATTTTATTTATTTGACAGAGAGAGACATAATGAGAGAGGGAACACAAGCAGGGGGAGTGGGAGAGGGAGAAGCAGGCTTCCCACGGAGCAGGGAGCCCGATGCGGGACTCGATCCCAGGACCCTGGGATCATGACCTGAGCCAAAGGCAGACGCTTAACGACTGAGCCACCCAGGCGCCCTGATCATGCATATTTTTTAATAAAAAGCACCTCTGGAAATTTTTCTATTCACAATGACTGCACTAATACTGCTTTACTACTAATATTGTTTTTTCCTATAGTGGAAGAATGGCAAGTAACCAACCTCAGAAATGTTATGACTATTGGCCTTGGGCACTAAATAGAACTTTGTTTAGTAAATAAAGTCTCCGGATGGAAAAGATCCTATGCAGAACAGAGAGAAACCTTTGTGTGAGAGAAACCACTAGTAGCTAGCTCACCGTGACCAATTCTGCCCCTGTCCCGATGCTTGGCCTTCCAGCAGCACTCCATTTCCTGGCCTCCTTTGCACGTCACCATGAGACTGAATTTAGGCTAATAGGGTGTGAGTAGAAGTGATGGGTGCAACTTCTCACCCCCTTACAGACACTTCGCCTGGGTTTGAACTCACTTTCTGCTGGCTGGCAATGGTGATGCCAAGAGCAACCTTGGAAGCTGCCTGGTAACACTACATTTCTCAGGTGTGATAGGATGAATATTTGTGTTCCCCCTCAAATTCCTTTGTTGAAGCCTAATCTCCAACGGGACAGTATTTGAAGGTGGAGACTTTGGGAGGTGATTGGATCATGAAGGTGGAGCCCTCATGAATGGGATTAGTGTCCTCATGAAAGAGACTCCAGAGAGCTCCTTCACCCCCTCTACCCTGTGAGGACAGAGGGAGAAGATGGGCCAGCTGTGAACTAGGACCACACTAGACCGTGACTCTGCCAGCTCCCTGATCTTGGACTTCCCAGCCTCCAGAACTGTGAGAAGTAAATGTGTAAATAAGCCATCCAGTCTTCGGTATTTTGTTATAGCAGCCCGAATGCACGGAGACACGAGGCTTTTTGCAACTGCATGTCCCCCTGTGGTTAAGATCTTGCCAATGGAATGTGAACAGAAGTAATGGGTGTCACTTTGGTCTAGGCCTTTATATAGGGCCTGCCTCCTCTATGTTCTCTTTTGCCATTTTCTGGCCAGAACCTGGAAATGGGGACATAGCTTTGACCACGCAGGCAATGACAGTCCCCTGGGGAGACCTCAAAGAAACAACATGGAAGGAACAAGGATCCTGAACGGCCAGTGCAGCGATCTCCTCACCTCAGAAGCTTGCCTCACACTGTGATGTAAGAGCGAAACCTCTTTGTTTTCCCCACCTCTGAATTTGGAGGGTTTCTTTGCCATCACAACTTGGCAGCTCTAATAGTCAAACTATGTTAGAGCCACCCCACCGGCTCCGGACCACGTGCCTCTGTACTATTAATGGTGAGAGAAAATTTGGGGGTTTTGTCACAGCAGATTTGCTAGTCTACATACACTATGTTCCTAGCATCTAATCTATAATTAGTCATTATATATAATTCTAGGAATAGATACAAGACTCTATGCAACATCCATTTCTCTTTTCCTCCTTCCTAACAGAACCCTGATTTGGTTTAGACATCCACTCTTTCTCTGCAAGTCATATGCTTAGGGGATGCTGACCCTATTCCTAGTTTTAGCAAGTACCTATTAAATAGTTTAATAAACTGCTAGGAGGATTCCTTTTCCCTTACCAGCAGTAATTAGTTCAGAGGTAGGATGTGACCCAATTCTGGCCAATGAGACGTGAGTGGGGGTCTCCTGGGAGCTGGGGGGGGGCAGCCTTTGGTATACCTGAAGAGAAATTCTGTTGACACCTGGAATTGATTCAGGCGTTTCTTAAGGATACAGCCAGCACAGAGAGGAGGGCAAAACGTGGAGTATCACCGAGAGAAGGGAGTCAGAGCCGGCCCCTCCACCAGATGCTTAGGCTAATATGGTTTAAGGTTTTTTGTTACCTGCAGCTGATGGCATCCTGACTGGTAAAGTACAGCAAGAGTCCCCACTGAATACACATAATAAATGAACCAATCCTAAAAATAAAGTAAGATAATACACCACCCCAGCCCAATCATGAACTGAAAAAAACATATTTAATTACTCTCATGCTAATAGACTCAAAGGGCACAGGAACCACCACAAACAGAAGGAAACTCAGTTATGGTAAATAGCTTTCTCCATGTACTTTCCTCCGATTTCAAAATGACAATCCACAAAACCACAAGGCTTAAAATTATCAAAACTATAAACCCCAAATAAATATATAACAATCTCCTTCTTATCCCAAACTAAGGAGTTCTCCTGGAAACAGAACCAAAAATTTCATTTGCCTGATCCAGTAAATTCCTGTTGTTTCTCTTCAACCAGTCATTTTGCAGGTTATAATTCTGACACTTACTCCTTACTCATTCTCAACACAATCTGCTAAAAGCTTTTCTAAACATTCTGTACCCTCCTCCAACTCCAAATTAGTACAGCCATTGCCCCAGACGGGCAGGGCTCTCTTGAGCACAAGAGCAAAAACGACATTCTTTCTCCTCTGTGCCTTTAATCCATTCAGAAGCCTGTTAATTGTCATGATGAAACCTATTCCAAAGCTGTCCCAGTCATTTATAAAAATTAAAAGTCCTCTCGTAACCTTTAGTCACAAAACAACTATATTTCAGTGAGTAAAATGTCCAGCCCAAACTCCAAACTTTACTCAAAGTTAAAGTTTCTCCCCGACCCCAGCCCAGGCTGCTGTAGACACAGCAGGTTTCTCTTGAATCTGTCCGCTCCTTTCTTCAATTCACTACCCACACTCTCTGACTCCTCAAATGGGAACTCTTTGTGGGTTCTGCAGAGATTTTCCCTCTGGAAACCTTCTTCTGCAGCTCCCAAGGACCAAGCCTTGATCACTCCAGCTTCTACTGTGGAGGTCACACTGTCCCTGGCATCACAGGCTCTTGGATGGCGCAACTCTTTAGAAGACCACCAGGGCCTCTCCTGGTCCATGGAGGTAGAGGGTCTCCTCTACCTTGTTATTAGAGAAAGCACCGCTGGCTCCCAGTGTAGCCCTCTCCCTGTTCTGAGGCCAGGCAGGCAGGTATAGCCTCAGCATTTGATCTCTAAACTTCTCTAGTCCAGGTTCGGGTCCTCACAGCCTCAGGAGAGCACAGATCATGTCACAAGAGCCAAGTGGTCTCCTTCTAACCCATTCACTCAGCTTGAGGAGCGATGCAGGGATTCCTTTCCTTCCCGCCCTCTCAGTCCACCTTGGCCTCTTCAACCTCAAGCACACCTTCAAGGTGTTGGGCTAAGGGGTGTAAACCTTCCTTAGGAATGTGGATATCTTCGCCACCTATTGTTTTGTATGCAACCTTTTGGGGTTTCAGCCAAAATTGAAACAGAGTGAAACTTATGTCAACATCCTGTTTCAATTGTTTTTCACAATATCCAATATATCTGCCTCTTCCTACTTACTCTTCCTCCAATGTCTGGAACAGATTCAGTCCTTCTGTTTTTAAATAATGTTTTTCCACACACCTCTTTTCACTTGGCCATTACCTTTTCCCCTATGTCTCTCCCTCTTGCCACTGTCAAATCTCTGGAAACAACTGTCTAAACTCATCACTTTTATTTCTTCACCAAACATTTCCTCTGACCACCTCCTCCAGAAGTCCCTGAAACAACTTTCAAGTCATCTGTGAGCCTTTTAGACCAGTGCTGCCCAAGAGAACTTTCTGCAGTGATGGAAATGTTCTAAATCCACACTATCCAACAGAGTAGCCATTAGCCACATAAGGCTATTGAGCACTTTGAAATGCAGCGAAAGATAAAGTTTTTTATTGTGTTTAATTTTAGTTGATTTTAATTGAAATAGCCACACACGGATAGTGGCTATTGTATTGGACAGCACAGTTCTAGACAAATCAAATTGTTTGTTACCAATTCTCAATCTATGTTAAAGCTACATCATTTGGTACTACCAGTGTTCTTCCAGGAACTGTGCTTTGACCAACAGTTCTAGAAGACTATTTTTAAAGAATGTGCAGAATTTAATTCAATGAGCTAAAGAAAGAGCCCAGTCTGGCTTGGGGAAATAGCATGAATATATGCAAAGAGTAATTAGTCAGCAAATGGTGTATACACTGGGGAAGGGAAAAGACAGGAATGAAAAGGAAGAGCATGCTAGAGCAGAGAGGATGAAGGCAGGATGGGGACTTGGTAGGTAAGCTAGAGATGGATCATAAAGACCACTGACAGCCGGGGGAAAAAATCATGGGGGTAATATTTAGAGCAGAAAAGATACTTACAGATGAGAACAGAAAGATTTGCTTAAGGTCACAGAGCATTTCGCGGCAGAGCTACAGCTAATTATCTGGGTTTGCTTTCCCCCACAACAGGGTTTAGTTTCAAGCATTTAATTAAGAACTTCAGTGTTTTAAGAAAACTAATTCTGGCAATGGTATGCAAGAGTGATTAGAAAGAGAAAGTCTGAAGGTGCTGAAGGCAACTATGATAATGCAAGAGTAAGGCAAATTGAATGTCTACAAGGTGGTTTTCAAATAGTATTAGCAGTGGATTCTTAATATATGAAATATGTAAGTGAGATGTTTTACTAAAGTAAATTCATCTTTAGGTTTAAGTGGGTAAAAATATATACTATGAAAATAATTGATCTGAACAGAACTGTTTGAAAGTCAAGGCTTTTTCCAAGCAGGAGCTACTGCAGTGGCGTGAGTGTATGTGTTGGTGGAATCTAACATGTAACACGTAACAATGTCAATGCTGACTGACCCCCAGAAGCACCTCTGCAGCCCTCAGGGTTCTCTGAAATACAGTGTGAAAATTACTCAACCACAGGTTAGGGTTCAAGATCCCCATCTCCATCATCCTGCTTTGCTGGTTTCCGTCAGAGTGATCCCCTTCAAATAGACTACACAATCTACTTATTTATTATACTTGTATTTTATAAGATTATATAATTTATATTTCTATCTGATTTTTGTATGTTTTGCTCACTGCTGCATCCAGTTGCAAAACAATTGCCTGGCACATGGCTGGTGCTCAAAAAATATCTGTTGAATGAATGAGTAAAATACCTTTTGCGGGGGGGTTATGCAGAGGGAGAGAGAGCATCTTAAGCAGGCTCCATGCCCAGCGCAGAGCACAACGCAGGGCTCAATCTCACAACCCTAAGATCATGACCTGAGCCACAATCAAGAGTCAAACGCTTAACTGACTGAGCCACCCAGGCGCCCCTGAGTAAAATATATTTTGAGCCTTCATCTTTGTTTCTGGAGCTGTTTTACCCGATGTGAAAAATGGCCTCAGCCCCACCACCTTCTACTCCAGTAAAACTACCCTACACCCAATCCCCTGTGCGGTGTCAAGCCTTCTCCCCTGTGGATTCAGCATCAACCCCCATGCTGCCAGTAGGATCCTCTGCAAAACACTTTCCTAACATGTCTGCTTTTCTCCTGAAATTTTCAATCCATGTCTACTGCGCCCATGAAGGGGTCCCAGCTCCTTGAGGGGCCTTTATGCAACCCCAGCACTTTGCCACTCCCTGGCACATATTAAGGGCTTAAATAAACATGTTGAGATGCTAGAATGGAATAGATGAACTGGAGACATATGGCAAAGGAAGAATCAACAAGGCTTGATAATGTGAAATAGAGAGGAGAGAGAGAGAGAGGAGAATGGAACAATCGTACTGCCATCAGCACAAGGAGAGACATGAGTGGGCTTCCCAGGCACCGAGACATGCAAGCAGAGGCAGGGCAAGTACTTAGTGGGGAAGCTGTGAGTTGGAATCAGCCAGGAAAGAACTGGTGAACTGGGCACCTTTATGGTTACTCACATATCTGTGGCTATGTGAATCAGTGTGGATGAGAAGATGAAGAGTTTTAAACAAGCATTTGTTACAAAAGGATATCCAGAGATGAAGCATCCCTATGTTGGGTTTCGGCCAAGATGGATTTCCCTCTACAGTGACCTTCCATAGCATTTAAGTCTATTATAAAATGTGGCATTGAATTATGTGTATATGTGTCTACCCATCTATCTATCTACCTAAGGAAACAGAAAATTCAGTGGAAGAGTTGGAAAATGGAGTTGAGAAAATCTCCCAGAAAGCAAGAGGAAAAGACGAAAAGATGCGAAATGGGGTAGGTGAGGGGAAGAGGAAAATGGGATGAGTGGAGAAGGTCTAGCATCAACTTGATAATAATTCCAAAAAAAAAAACAGAGAAAACAAAAGAGAAGAGATAATTCAAGCCAATTTCTCAGAACTGAAAGGGCATACAAAAAGCCCACACAATGGATGAAAATAAACCCATGTGAATATCGCTGTGAAGTTTCAGATTTCTGAGGAAAAGTGAACTTCCCAGAAGCTTCCAAAAATAAAGGGGATGAAAGGCATACAAAGCATCAAAGATCCAAGTTGTAAAGAATTTCTCATTTCTGGAAACTACAAGATAGGGGAACAATGTCTTCAGTGTCGTGGGGGAAAAATGGCTTCCAAAGTAGAATTCGAAACTCAGCCAAACCACCAACCTATGTGATAAAAAAACAGAACCATCTTCAGACATGGAAATCCACCTGCCCAGGACCCTCTCCTCCTATGCACTCAGACTCATCATGAGTCCCTGAATAATCTTTGCACAGTCTCCTTTTCCATGTAGTTCCCTCCACCCCACCTCAAATGACACCTCCCCTTTCATTTTTTTAATTATTTTCTAAAGATTTTATTTATTTATTTATTTATTTATTTATTTATTTATTTATTTATTTGACACAGAGAGAGAGAGCATTTATTTATTTATTTATTTGACAGAGAGAGAGAGAGAGCACAGGGGGAGCGGCAGGCAGAGGGAGAGTGGGGAGCCCGATGAGGGACTCGATCCCAGGACCCTGGAATCATGACCTGAGCTGAAGGCAGACGCTTAACCAACTGAGCCACCTAAGTGTCCCTTTCAAACAGTCCTTGGTCAGGTACCAGGAACATTGTCTCCCAGCAGGGCAGCAATTTTATGCATCCTGCAAATCCCCCCAAGTACCACAGAATATGCATGCATTACTTATTGAATAAAAACTATTGAAAGTCATTGATGGAATAAAGTAGGCCAGTCTGGAATGATTGTAAAAAGTTTACCACATAAATGGGGTCTAAGCTGAATTTGAAGTCTCTCAAAAATTACTTATGACCTAAAACTACTGGATTCACACAAGCCAAAACAAAATTATTCATAAAATAAAAAATTTTAAATTATATTAAGAAAATAACAACAAGGAAATGACATAATTTCTAAATGGACATTTGCAAATACTCTACTCTCTAAATTTAGACAGAAATTTGGGTAAACCAAACATAACATTTTTAAGCCAAAATACCAACAACGCATAGTTACCGATCAATTAACTAAACTGTGTTAATTATGACGATATTAGCTCAATGGTTATTCACAGGGATCAAATCAAATACTGTTTTATGGAAGTGCAATATATAAACATAAATACATACACATTTGTATATAGATAATCAGAAATATAGTGAAATTTTAAATTCACTCTAAGAAAAATAGAAAAAGTCTTTAACTTTTTCTCTGAAGTGAGAGAATATGGAAGAAAATTGGAGGTAATAAAAAAATGACTAATCATCAGTGTTCTAATAAGGCAAGTGAAAAAGCTGCTGAGCGTTGCTAAAAACACAATTCCTAACTCCAACATTGAATCTGTTCTTCCCATAGGTATGACGCACTCAGTAAAAGTAGTCAGCATTTATTGAGCAGCTGCTGTATGTAAGAAAGTACCATACTAACATCTTCCACAGTCGAAAGAGAGAACAACTGTGAAGCAGGTGACGCATCTTAGGAGAGCAGCTTATCCTTCCATGCCCCTCTCCTATCCTTCAGTGACGTCCCGCTCCCCAGCCTTTCCTCCCTCTCTCCGCTTTGCTGTGTGTTCTATCTATATGTCAAGCGCTTTTGCAAGTCAGAGGCCAACTGGCACACTTCACAGTCCCTCTTTGCTTTCTGCTACCTTTCTAGGGTTTTCTGTTAAAACACAATTGCTGACTTCATCAAGATAAAAAGCTTCTGCACAGCAAAGGAAACAGTCAACAAAACAAAGAGGCAACCCACGGAATGGGAGAAGATATTTGCAAATGACACTACAGATAAAGGGCTGGTATCAAGATCTGTTAAGAACTTCTGAAACTCAACACCCAAAAAATAAATAATCAAGTCAAAACATGGGCAGAAGACATGAACAGACACTTCTCCAAAGAAGACATACGAATGGCTAACAGACACATGAAAAAATGTTCAACATCATTAGTCATCAGGGAAATTCAAACCAAAACCACATTGAGATATCACCTTACACCAGTTAGAATGGCAAAAATTGACAAGGCAAGAAACAACAAATGTTGGAGAGGATGTGGAGAAAGGGGAACCCTCTTACACTGTTGGTGGGAATGCAAGTTGGTACAGCCACTTTAGAAAACAGTTTGGAGGTGCCTCAGAAAGGTAAAAATAGAGCTACCCTATGACCCAGCAATTGCACCTGGGTATTTACCCCAAAGATACAGATGTAGTGAAAAGAAGGGCCACATGCACCCCAATGTTTATAGCAGCAATGTCTGCAATAGCCAAACCGTGGAAGGAGTCAAGATGCCCTTCAACAGATGGATTGATAAAGAAGATGTGGTCCATATATACAATGGAATATTACTCAGCCATCAGAAAGGATGAATACCCAACTTTTGCATCGACATGGACGGAACTGGAGGGGATTACGCTAAGTGAAATAAGTCAAGCAGAGAAAGTCAATTATCATATGGTTTCACTTTTATGTGGAACATAAGGAATAGTATGAAGGACATTAGGAGAAGGAAGGGAAAAATGAAGAGGGGGAAATCGGAGGGGGAGACGAACCATGAGAGACGATGGACTCTGAAAAACAAACTGAGGGTTCTAGAGGGGAGGGGGTGGGAGGATGGGTTAGCCCAGTGATGGGTATTAAGGAGGGCATGTATTGCATGGAGCACTGGGTGTTATAGGCAAACAATGAATCATGGAACACCATATCAAAAACTAATGATGGGAGTATGGTGACTAACGTAACATAATAAAATAATAAAAAAAAAACATAGTTGCTAAAAACCTATAAGAAAACAAAGGAGTGATCGGGATTATACATGAGATACAGAGGTAGGAATCTGTCCATCAGTCTGTCTTTCTGACACTGTGTAACACAACATATGGGCTTCACGCAAACAAAAGTTAATTCTGAACTTGAAATTTGGCAGCCATTTGTACAAACATTTAAATCTCCTTTTTCAAGAAAATTCTGACATGGTACAATGTTGTACATGCGTCCCTTAACTCTACCCAGCTGAGAGCACTCAGCTCATTACACAAATCCGGGCCTGTGAGAAATAGGAAGGAAAAATATAAACCCTTCATGAACCATGAAAATTGGAAAGAACAATTACTAGAGAGACACCAGGACAAATCTCTGTAACCTTTGTGGTGCTTTTCACAGACTCACACTAAATTCTGCGTCCCCAAACCCAACTCTACCTTATGATTAGGAAATGTATATTTAAAGATGAATATGGTATTCATCTTTTGAGTATTTTTGAGTCAAATTTTTATTTTTAAAGCTGCTTAAAATCTGTAAGTACAAGCAAATCAGAGAGGTTGTTTCTGAGCACTATTTTAACAATCACCTTTATGCAATTTCTGTAAGCTTTTCTAAAAAATTATGGTAAAATACACATACCACAAAACTTACCATGTTAGTCATTTTCAAGTGTACAGTTTGGTCATGTGAACTACACTCACATGGTCATACAGCCGATCTCCAGAATTCTTTTCAAGCTTGCAAAACTGAAACTCTATATCCTTTAAGCAACTCCCCATCCTCTTCTACCCCCAGCCCCTGGCGACCATTTTACTTTCTGTGTCTAGAAATTTAACTACTCCGGGTAGCTCATGTGAGCGAAACCATAATATTTTTCTCTCTTTTTAAAAAGATTTTATTTATTTTTGAGAGAGAGAGTGAGAGAGAGCAGAGAGCACAAGCGGGGAGTGGGGAGGGAAAGAGGAACAGAGGGAGAGGGAGAAGCAGAGCCCCTGCTGAGCAGGGAGCCCGATGTGAGGCTTGATCCCAGGACCCCGAGATCATGACCTGAGCCGAAGGCAGACGCTTAACCAACTGAGTCACCCAGACACCCCCAAATTTTTCTTTTTGTGATTGTCTTATTTCACTGAACATACTGTCCTTGGGGTTTATCCATGTTGTCACATGTGTCAGAATTTCCTTCCTTATTATGGTTGGATAATATTCCGTTGTGTGTATATATATATATGTGTGTATATATATATATATATATACCACATTTTGTTTATCCATTCATCTGTTGGCTGACATTTGGAATGTTTCCATCTTTTTGGCTAGTGTGAATAACACTGCTATGAATATTCTTGAAACCCTGCTTTCATTTCTTTTGGGTATATACCCAGAAGTGAAATTACTGGATCATGTGGTAATTCTATTTTAATTTCTTGAGGAACTATATACTGTTTTCCGTAATGGCTGCACCATCTTACATTCCCACCATCAGTGCACAAGGATTCCAATTTCTCCATATCCTCACCAACACTCGTTATCTCTTTTTTATAATCATCATCCTAACAGGTGCGAGGCAATATCTACTGTGGTTTTCATTTGCATTTCGTGATGATGAGTGATATTGAGTACCTATTCATGCACCTGTTGGCCATTTCTATGTATTCTTTGGGAAAATCTATTCAATTTCTCTGCCCATCTTTTATAAAGATTTATTTATTTATCTTAAAGAGAGAGAGAAAGTGTGTGTGAGCAGGGGGAGGAGCAGAGGGAGAGAAGCAGACTCACTGCTGAGTGCAGAGCTTGACCCAAAGCTCCATTTCACGGCTCTGAGATCATGACCTGAGCCAAAACCAAGAGTCAGATGCTCAACCTACTGAGCCACCTAGGCGCCGTTCCTCTGTCCATTTTTTAACCAGATTGTTTGGACTTTTTTTCTACTGAGTTGTATGAGTTCTATATATGTTTTGGATACTAACCCCTTATCAGATATATGATTTGCAAATATTTTCTCTCATTTGGTAGACTGCCTTTTCATTATGTTGATGGTTTCCTTTGCTGTACAGAGCTTTTTAAGTTTGATATATTTCATTTATTTATTTTTGCTTTTGTTGCCTTTGCTTTCAGTGTTAAATTAAAAAAAAAAATTACAGCCAAGACTGACGTCAAGGAGCTTACCACCTATGTTTTCTTCTAGGAGTTTTATGGTTTCACATCTTACATTCCATTTTGAGTTGATTTCATGTATGTAGGTACTTTTAAAATCATTTTATAATTGAAGTTTACTGAATACTTTCTTCATGTCACCTTTAATTCTTAAAATTTATGAGGTAGGTATAATTCTTTATGGGGCAGGTATTACTTATTCAGTTCAGAAGAGTGAAGTCACCTGCCCAAGATCAAACAATTGATACCTGGAGGAGAGAAAATTTCAACTCCAGCGCTCTTTCACCACAAAACATTAATTTATAATTATGACTGAAGAAATGTACCGATATCCTCCTATGTCTTTTAGGTAGTTTCCTGTACCTTCCTTTAGTGGCCACATTACAAACTAGGCATTATTGGCCTATTTTACAAATGAAGTCTGACAGTTTAAGGGATGTGCGCACATACAAAGTGACAGAATTCAAAACAAGCCCACTCTCTTCTCACTGTTCCACATTGTCTAGGGAAAGAAGCAGAGAAAAACTGACACTAATCAGAAAAAAACTTTAATTGCAGTTTTACAGCATTTTGCAACATCATGAACCACATGTGGAAATGTGGGAAAATAGAGATTATACAAGAATGTAACAATCCTGCAGCTTTTTTCTAAATGTAAGAGAAACAGTTGAGTCAGGTGACCTTCATTTATTGAATCTGTGCTGCTCATATTTTTCCCATGAGACTCTATGAAATGGATATTAAGGACTTAACGCTGGGCGTTTTGCTTAATGGCATATATGCTAAAGTTCAGCAATGTACATGGAACTTCTTTCTGAAAATGTTCATCTTTTTCCATACCATGTTTGCAAATAAAGTGTATTTGTTTATAAAATCTTTAAAGACTGCTCTGAATTGTTTTTTAAACTATTTCTCTTTAATGAAGGGGGGGAAATCGGAGGGGGAGACGAACCATGAGAGACTACGGACTCTGAGAAACAAACTGAGGGTTCTAGGGGGAGGGGGGTAGAGGGATGGGTTAGCCTGGTGATGGGTATTAAGGAGGGCACATACTACATGGAGCACTGGGTGTTATACGCAAACAATGAATCATGGAACACTACATCAAAAACTAATGATGTAATGTATGGTGATTAACATAATAATAAAAAATATTTCTCTTTAACTTAGTCATATGATTTGAAACAGGTTTTTTTTTTTTTAGGGGTGCTTGTGGTTCAGTCGGTTCAGCATCCAACTCTTGATTTTGGCTCAGGTCATGATTGAGCCCCACGCTGGGCTTTGCACTCAGTTGCAAAGTCTGCTGTCCCTCTCCGTTTGCTTCTCCCCACAGCTCGCACTCTTTAAAAAAATAAAACAGATTTTTTTTCTAAAGCACACAAAGATATCTGTTCAATGTATTAGGTTCAGGAAAAGTTTATTATCTTACTAAGTACTTAATATTCATTCATTTAACAAATACATGTTGAACTCCAGCAATGTGCCAGAAATGGCCTTAGCTGCCAGGATACAGTGTGGACCTTCGAATGTGTTTTCATGAAAAAGAAAAGAAAGAAATGTAAAAGAAACTCCTGTGAGGGTAAATCAAGTATACAGTATTCTCAGCTTTTTAAAATGGTTAAAAAATGGATTCAGGGGCACCTGGGTGGCTCAGTCGTTTAAGTGTCTGCCTTCAGCTCAGGTCATGATCCCAGAGTCCTGGGATCGAGCCCCGCATTGGGCTCCCTGCTCAGCGGGGAGCCTGCTTCTCCCTCTCCCTCTGCCTGTTGCTCTGCCTACTTGTGCTCTCTCTCTTTGTGTCAAATAAATAAATAAAATCTTAAAAAAATTAAAAAAATAAAAAAATTTAAAAAATGGATCCAAACTGAATTCTCATTTGATCTAAAAGTTGAAGATAATTTTTATTGGGAGTAAAATACAATTTTTATAAAGTTATATTAGTTATTTTTTAATACAAGAATTATTTAACGTAAATATGGTATGTATTTTAAGTATGACATTTGCAAGTTCTTCTCTTTTAAAATAACAGATTAAACCTTCCACTTAATAAAAATTTATTCACATAACATAAATAATTATTTCATTAGTTACATGATTTCTTTTTCATTTGAGTTTACTCTCCTTATTTCTATGCAACATCATACTGGAGGTGCTATCCAATGTAATGAGTCAAGAAAAAGAAATAAAAGGAATACAGTTTGGAAAGAAAGAATAAAATGATCTTTCTCCAGAAACACAATTATCTATAATGAAAATGTGAAGGAATCTAGAAAATAGTTACTAGAACTAGCAAATATGTTTAACAATATCATAGACTACAAGATCAATATACAAAACCCAATTTAATTCTGAATGTTAGAAATAACATATAGTTTGAGATTTGTTGCTCAACTTGATATGGATCACCATTACATTGATTTGTTTAAGTCACACAACCTGCGCACATGGGAAGTTCTAGCCTCAACGGCGATACAAGGCATAGCAGGAAACCCAAGGCTCCTGGGCCATAGGAGAAGCAAATGAATTCTTATCAGTCAGATGGAGACAAAAGTCATGCCAGACCGTGTGCTTGTAAATGTATCAGGAGATCCAAGTTCTAGAGCTCCTGTTGAGGGCACCAAGCACAGCAGAATAATTCTACACTGTCTGCATCCACATGAGTTTCTCTAATTTCACAGTACACGAATGGGAATGAGCAACCTACCAGCAGGTCAGATTGCCGAGGCAGATCCTACTTGATTCAGGTGGATCATATAATTGTTTCTCAGGCTGGTGGAGAAAAAAGAATTAATTGCCCCTCTCCTTCCCTTAACCTCCTGGAGTCTAAAGATTTCCCTCCCCAGGTGCCACAACTGTTGCTCCACAAAATCAGTGTGTCCCATTCCAGTTATATCTTTACCTTTTTTCCAATAAACTCCTCCAGGATTTTTCCTGGCAGTTGCAAATATCTTGAAATTAGGCTTACGATTCTTCTTTCACTCATGCATTATTTAGATGTATGTTTTTTAGTTTCCAAATATTTGGGGATTTTCCCCAAATATCATCTTGTTATTTTTTTTCTAATTTAATTTCCTTGTGGTCAGAGAATAACATGATCTCAATCATTTTAAATGTAGTAGGCAGAATAATGCTCCCCTTTAATAATTTCCACATACTAATTCCCAGCCAGAAACTGGGAATATGTTACCTTACGTGGCAAAGGGGAATTAAGGTTTCCGATGGAATTAAATTTATTTAACAGCTGACCTTAAGTTGGAGAGAGTATCCCAGATTATCCAGGTAGGCCTTATATATTCAGAAGAGTCCTTCTAAGTGGAAGAGGATAAAAGAAAACAGAACCAAAGAGATGGCGGTATGAGTAAAAACTCACCCAAACATTGTTGCCATTGTGGGTGGCCTCTAGAAGTTGGAAAAGGCAAGGAAACAGATTCTCCCTTAGAGCCTCCAGAAGGAGCACAGCCTTGCCAACAGTTTTAGTTTTAACTCAGTGAAACCCATTCTGGACTTAAGACCTCTAGAAACGTAAGGGAATAAAATCGTATTGTTTTAAGCTACTATGTTTTTGGTAATTTGTTACAGCAGTCAAAAACCAAGACATTACATTTATTGTGACTTGACTATCACACAGAATATAGTCTATCTTGGGAAATACATTTGAAAGAATGCGTATTCTGCTGTTGTTGGATTGAGCGCTCTGCAAATTTCAATTAGATCAGGTTGATTAATAGTGGTAGTCAAGTCTTAATATTCTTATGATTTTCTACTTGTACCAGCAGTTATTGGGAAAGGGGTGTTGAAATTTCTAAATAGAATTGTAAAGTTGGCCATTTCTCCATTCAGATCAGTTTTTGCTTCATATATTTTAAAGCTGTTATTAGCTGCATACACATTTAGGATTTTTAGGTCTTCTTGATGAATGGACCACTTTATTATATGTAATGTATCTTTCACCCCTTCAATAGTCTGTTCTGAAGTCTATTTTGTCTGATATTAATATAACAGCTCTAGCCTTCTTTTGATTAATATTTGCATGGTTTATCTTTTCCCATTCTTTTACATTTAATACATTTGTATCTTTACATTTAAAGCAGGTTTCTCAGAGACAGTAAATAATTGGGCTGTGCTTGTTTATCCAGTCTAACAATTCATTCAAAAGACAGCATTTAGAACATTTACATTTAATGTCACTATCAATATAATTAGGTTTAAATCTACCATCTTGCTATTTGTTTTAATTGGTCTCACCAGTCCTTTGTCACTTTTCCTCCTTTTTTCTTGCCTTCTTTGAAATTAAATGAATATTTGTTTTTTAGGATTCAATTTCATCTCCATTATTGGCTTATTGGTTATGTGTCTGTTTCTTAGTGCTCTGTATTTTTTATTTTTTTTATTTTTTTAAAGATTTTATTTATTTATTTGAGACAGAGAGAATGAGAGACAGAGAGCATGAGGGGAGGAGGGTCAGAGGGAGAAGCAGACTCCCTGCCGAGCAGGGAGCCCAATGCGGGACTCGATCCCAGGACTCCAGGATCATGACCTGAGCCGAAGGCAGTCGCTTAACCAACTAAGCCACCCAGGCGCCCAGTGCTCTGTATTTTTTAAAGTAGCTTCTCTATTGTTTACCATATACATCTTTATCACAGTGTACACTCAGATGTTACTTTCTTTTCATGCACAGTGTAAGAATCTCACAATGGTTTGGGGCACCTGGGTGGGTCAGTCAGTTGAGCATTCAACTCTTGATTTCGGCTCAGGTCATGATCTCAGGGTCTCCTGGAATCAGGCCTGTGGTGGGCTCTCCACTCAGCAGGGAGTCTGCCTGTCTCCCTCTCCCTCTGCCCCCCCCCACTCTCTCTCTCTCTCTCAAATAAATAAGTCTTTAATTAAAAAAAAAATCTCATAATGGTAAGCATCCAGTTGCCGCTAAGCCCCTCTCCTTTCTGCTACTGCTCTCTTACATTTTATTTCCACATATGTTATAAGTTCCAAAACACACTGTTAGTTTTGCTTTTAAGGGCCCATTATCCTTTAAGCTTATAAAAAATAACATGAAAAGAGAAGTCTTCTATATTTAGCCACATACCATTTCTGATGCTCTTCATTCCTTTCTGTACTTCTAAATTTTCATCTGGTCTTATTTTTCTTTTGCTTCCTTTATTTTATTTTTTTTAAGATTTTAAGATTTTTTAAAAGATTTTACTTATTTATTTATTTGAAAGAGAGAGAGAGTGAAAGTGAGCATGAGCAGGGGTAAAGGGGGCACAGGGAGAAGCAGACTCCCTGCCAATCAGGGAACCCAATGCAGGGCTCAATCCCAGGACTCTGGGATCATGACCTGAGCCAAAGGCAGCTGCTTTAGCTGACTGAGCCACCCAGGCACTCCGAGAGCTTCCTTTAATATTTCTTTCAGTGTAGGTCTCTTGGTGATGAATTTTCTCAGCATTTGTTTGTCTGAAAGCCTTCATTTTACTGTCATTTTTGAAAAATATTTTTGCTGGGCATACAATTCTAGATTAACAGGTTTTTCCTTTCAGCAATTTAAAGATGTCACTCTATTGTCTTCCGGCTAGCATGGTTTCTGTTGAGGTCTGCTGTGATACTTATCTTTGTTCCACATATAATTTCTTTTTTCTCTGGCTGCTTTTAGGATTTTCTCTATGCCACTGGTTTTTAGCAAGTTGATTTTGATGTCTCTTGGTGCCATTTTCTTTATGATTCTTCTGCTTGGGGTTGATTGAGCTTCCTGGATCTGTACATTTAGTTTTCATCAAATTTGGAAAAACTGTGGCCATTGTTTCTTCAAATACTTTCTCTGTTTCTCTTCTTCTATTGGGATTCCAATTATACATATGTTTTAAGTGTGATATTGTCCCCCAGCTCATTGAAAAAAAATTAGCAAATCATCAACTTTTTACTCTGATTTATATGAGATATTTAAGTTCATGTCTTCAAATTCACTAATCTTTTCTTCTACAGTATCTAATTGTTGTTAAGCCCACTCAGGGTATTTTTTTTCATTTCAGATATGGTATTTCTCATACCAGAAGTTACATTTGAGTCCTTTTTTGTATTTTCCATCCCTCTTCTTATCATGTTCATGTTTTCTTCTACCTCCTTAAACAAATGGAGTATACTTATAATAATTGTTTTAATGACTATTGGCCAACTCTATCATCTTTTCCATATGTAATTCAGTTTCTTTACTGTTTCTCCTGTTTAAAGGTCCAATTTTCCTGCTTTTGTAAGCCTGGTAATTTTTGGAGATTATGAATTTTGTCACTGGGATCAGGAATCCATTGTATTCCTTTAACTATTGTTGGGCTTTATAGTGGAATGCAATTAAATTAATCTGAGGCTGACTTGTAAGCTTTATTATGCATGACCAGAATAACCTCAAGCCTAGGGCTAATTAGTCTCCATTACTGAGGCAATATCCTTCTGAGGATTCTACCTGATGTCCTGCGTATTATAACATCTTTCCACTCTCTCCAGTGAGAAAATAAACTATTCCCAGCTCTGTATGAGCTCTGAAGATTGTTTTTGCCTACTCCTTTCTGGTATTTCTTTCCTTAGATAGTATTCTCCTATACAGGTACTGACTAGTTCTTAGCCAAAGACTCAAGAGGATTCAACAGATCTCTACAGCTTTCTCTCTGTGCAGCTCCCACCTCTTCAGTATTTTGCCCCACAAATTCTAACCCCGACTCAAACTCAGAACTCTACTTCATCAACTCAGCAAGAACAAAGAACATTCTTTTGGTTTTCCCCCCAGCACTGTGGCCTGGAAACTCTCTTTAGGCATTAAGCTGGGGCAATCATAGAGCTCACATCTTGATTTCCACACAGCCTGCCCTCCCCCTTTCTCTAAGGGATCACTCTCATGTGCTGTCTGTTGTCTGAAAACCACTGTTTAGTATGGTTATTTAAGGCAGATAGTCTCTGTTACTCCATCATGGCAGAAGGTAAACTGTTTTCTTGCTATTGTCCAATTTTTCAAGTCCTTAAACATCTATTTGTATCAAATCAATTTTAAAGGAAACTACTATAGGGGCACCTGGGTGGCTCAGTCAGTAAAGCACCTGACTCTTGATTTCGGCTCAGGTCATGGTCTCAGGGTCCTGGGATGGGGCCTCACATCGGGCTCCACGCTCAGTGAGGAGTCTGTCTGTCTCCCTCTCCCTCTACTCCTCCCCCCTGCTTGCTCTGTCTCTCTCTCTCAAATAAATACATCTTTAAAAAAAAAAAAAAAGAAGGACCATACTATAACTAATGGTTGCTTGAGGAAGAAAACTATAGTTGGGAGGATATATACTAGAACTTCAACAATCTTCTGGTTGACTGTGTAACAACAAAGTTATTGTAGTTTTCAGGCCTATCCTTGTATTTCAATACTGTGGAGATTGCCAAGTAAGAGAAATGGCAGGAGAGATTTTTCCATTTATTCATTCATTAATAAACATTTATTGATTATCTGACTATATCTAAGACAATGCTTTAGGCACTAAGTTGATACAAAGATGCATAAATCATCCTTGTTCTTATTATTCTTATAAGAAGATGAAAGTCTACTAGGTGAGATAAAGATATAGAAATCACACATACATCTAGTGTGTAGTCAATGTCTTTGGAAAGGTATTTCTTAAGTGTCACAGAAATTCATACAGGAAAGGCATAACTCGGCTATGGACTTTAGATATATCTAGATTTTTCAAGAGTTGAAACAATCTCAAAAAGCCATTATTTCAATTTAAAAACTCTGCCTACGCTAGCCTCAAAAAAAAAAAAAAAAAAAGGCAGCATACAGCTATGTTTTGCAATCTTAAATCCTGGCATTGTTTTATTTTCTTTGAAAATGTTGGTTTTACTTTACATTTTTTCCCCCAAAACATCCATTCCATCCATATAAAAGACTGCTCTGCTACAAAACTTCCATCTTTGATCATTTCTTTTAACATTTCCAGATGTTGGGGCTCCCGGGTGGCTCAGATGGTTAAGCGTCTGCCTTCAGCTCAGGTCATGATCCCAGGGTCCTGGGATCGAGCCCCACATCAGGCTCCTGGCTCAGCGAGGAGCCTGCTTCTCCCTCTCCCTCTGCCTCTCTCCCTGCTCATGCTTTCTCTCTCTCTCTCTCTGTATCTCTGTGTCTCAAATGAATAAATAAAATCTTAAAAAAAAAACAAAAACATTTCAAGATGTTTGCTGTATCAGAACAGCTTCATTGCATCTATTTTGGGAACAGTCAGAACTTTAAACTACCTACTGTCACAAGCAATATCACAATCACTATACTTTCCCCTGCATCAATATACCTCAAAGTGTACTCCATGGAGCCATGGCTATCCTGGGAAGTTTATGGAGGCAGGATGTCCATTATTTTGTGGGAACAGAGGATGGAAGAAGGGAATTCTTGAGACTATTTTGCTCATATATGTTTTATATTATAAATATGAAATGTAATACAGATTTACAAATAGTTGGTATAGTCTCAAAGGTTCCATATGCCCTATAATGTTGGTCAGTACACCCAGTTATTATTCAGTTTGTGACAGAGCCTGTCTCAGCTAACACTTTCATCATTTTATCCTACCACTTCCATTAATATAACCTAAATTCGTATTTTTCTCTTATGTTGCATCATATGTGAAATTCATAAAATGGATCACTAGCTCAAAATGGATGACTGCTGGATATTTAAAAGTAGGGATAAAAATAGCAGCATAAAGTACCACAAGCAAAAATAGTAAACAAAAGTCCAGGGTGCATACACAATATCCATCTATGAGAATAAAGGTTATTTTATATTAACAAAGAGCAAGCATTATGAAAATTTTCACTGGGTTCATAACACAGGATTACTCTGACCACTAACATCTGTTTTCCAAATTTGCTACACTTCTCTGTTATACTCAGAACCTAGGCAAATATAAAGTCCTTGTCATTTTGCTAGCACATTGCCAACCCAAATTATTATAGGTATATTGCAGGAAACAGAAATCTAGCATGTTTAAACTACTAGTCTGAAAAAAAAAAAAATCAAATCCTTAGCTATCCTTCCACAGCCTACACAGGATATTGTTAACTGTAAAATTATATTCTAAGAATACATTGGTTGGGGTCAAATATAACCATAAAGGTTATTGTAATGTTTGTCAAAGTGAAAAGAATATAGGCAATGCCCCACTATGCTAAAACTCAAATACAGTAACATACATTTTTCAAGGTAACAACATCTTATTATGCTTATATAAAGTTAACCTTAGTATCAATTTTTTTAAATAGTAAAACTCTTTAAGATGAATGAGGCTATTGTGAATAACTTCCTGAAAAAATCCTGGTAGTTTTAAATATTTACACCTAAACTAAAAACATACAAGCACTCTTCTATACAACACTGAATAGCAGATGGGATCATTTCCTACAATGTGGTAGCAAAGAAAAAAAGAACAGATTGTACTATTTCTGTTTGGACAGCAATAAAATGAACAGCAAAGAACTTCTAAGATATACCTGTGAATAAATAATCCAAAAACTTTTTTTCCTTATTTCTTAAATCACTTTTCGGTGCAAACATTTATAAACATATAAAGTACACATATGTATACATGTCTGTTTTTTTATATTAAATTTTAAATATATTTACATAAATATGGGTGACAAGGAGATCTATCACTATGTAAAGATCATTGTTAAAATTTGGGTATCAGTTTCTTTTTTTTTTTTTAAGATTTTATTTATTTATTTGACAGAGAGAGACACAGCGAGAGAGGGAACACAAGCAGGGGGAGAGGGAGAGGGAGAAGCAGGCTCCCCGCTGAGCAGGGAGCCCGAGGGGGGGCTCGATCCCAGGATCATGATCCCAGCCCAAGGCAGACGCTTAACGACTGAGCCGCCCAGGCGCCCCTGGGTATGTTTCTAACATGGCTTCACCTTAATCTGTTCTTGCATTTGGCCCTCTGCTGTGGTCACTGCATTTATCTGGAATGCCCAGGCTGTTCCTCTGTGTGTCCTTGACGCTCCTTAAAACTGGGTGTAACGCTAACTCTGGTTTTAGTTCTTACTTGATGTAATTCTTGAGAAAACATAATGGGTTTTTGGTTTGGTTTTCATTTCTTTCACTCTCCTGCTCTCTCTTTTCTCTCTCTCTCTTTTTTTTATTGCTTTGTTTCCAGTATTCCCTTTAGCTTTTAAAGACAGAGAAAGCTGTCTATCCTAGCTCAGGCGCCCCCAGAAAACAGTGAGCCCAAGGCAGCAAGAGTAATGGATTAAGTGAGGAAAGGAAATGGGGTCTACAAAAGAAGAGGGTGGGTTAATGTGCCAGCCATGGATTCTTAATCTTGCTCCGGGCAGCCATAGAGACCACAGAGCAGCCTACAGGGGAGAGGGCTGGGCACTATCTGCACCCCGGGCCACTCAGGCGAGCGCGTTAACCACCCTGCCTAACCTCTCCCAGGGAGTCCCCGGGCTGGGCAATGCCCACTCCCAATCCCCTCCCACGGGGCGCCCCCTGCCGGGCAGCAGCAAAAACACGAGGGAAGTGGAACTATGAATACGGGGAGACTAGTGTCTTAAAAAGGTTACTGATCTGTCAAGTAAATATATTCAGGATAATGAGAGCCAGGTTTCTCATTCTCCAAAAAGGGAGAAGACCTAAACAAAACTTGTGCTGTTGGACCAAAATGAAGAATACCAGTGTGAAACTATGGTTTTCAATAGGAGGAGATACAGAAATAAATACGATGTAAATGTGTCCATAACTCTGGCCCCGGAGGGATGCTGGGAACACCGCCACCGCAACACTAATGAGCACTCTTGCTGCTCAAATCTTGATTCCTAAATTCTCTGATCCTTTTAAAGGAACTTAGGCCTTCTTGCAGAAAGGGCTTATCTCAAGGCTAGGGAAAGGAAAGAACATATCTCTGGGATAGCTCATTATGCCAGAAAGTAGAGACGTGCTTAAGAATGATGGGAACATATCAGAAGAACAGAGAAACTAACCTGAGAGGGCTCCTATTGGGTGATCTAAGAATTCAGGCCTGGAAATAAATAATGATAATAGCTTGGAACCCACTGAGTACAACAGGAAGTCATGAGTCCATACTGACATACACAAAAATACATTTTAAAATAGATGGAAAGAAGAGAAAGCATTTTCCTTAGTAGAATGGCAACTAATAAATACAGAAAGATGATTAAATTAGAAAATCCATTTGGCAAATACCAGTCATTATTTAAAAAAAAATTACCTCTAGCATTTAAAGATACGTATATAAAATGACAAAATTTTAATGAAGAATGACCTGAGCTTTTGTTTCCCAGCACTGTGTGGCTTAAGAAGCATAAAAATTAGGAGTTAGGCTCTGACTCCCAGGCTGTGCCTAATCCTTAGCTACTTCTCTGATTCTTAGTTTCCTCATTGTAAAGGGATATGAACTAGATTCATGGTTCTAAGCTGTTACATTCAAGAAAGCCTTTTTTTTTTTTTCCAAATAAAATCTTACATGAAGCTATAATATATAAAATTCAGATAAATAGCTTGGGAATAAAATTTTCTGAGGAAAATTTAAGTAAAAACCAAAATGGGTATACTTAATAGAAAATGCTCAGAAATCTGGAGTTTTCAGACTTCAAAAAACAATGTAGGGTGGGGAAAATAGTCATAAAAGATTCTGTTACAACTTAATATTGCAGATCCGACATTAACAATAGTCAAGTTTAGTAGCCTTCCCAGAATCTAAAACTCTTAAAGGAAATTTCTAAAAGATGAGTTGATCCAGAAATTTGTTTTTAAAAGATTATCAAGAACTGGAAATAGTTCATTCATTTTTATTACATCAAACATAATTACCAAAGGATTTCACTAGAATACTGCCAGTTATGGGCTGATACTGCAAGTCACAAAGTACTAATTAAGGAATAACCAGGCTGGGAAGGAACTTAAGGGTCACGCATTCCAACCTCCTATTCCAGAGGACAGAAACTCCTGTCATTTAACAACTGCTCATCCACCTATATGGTGGGAAACCCCAGCATCTCATGAGGTATAGAATAAATCTGGAACTGAAAAGTTAAATGCCTTCCCTAATCTTCTTACATTTGACCTGAGAAACATTAACTATTATATGAGATGCATTATGTCAAAAAACATAAAGACAGAGGGCACCAATAGGTGAGGATAAAGAAATCTAAATTACAGTGTTAAATAGAAATTGTTCTATTTGGGTATAGGGAAAACTAAGCCATTATTTAACTTCAAGGATAAAGAAAGAATTACTAAGGCATCCGGATAGAAAAGGCAATGTGGAAAAATCAGTCTGTTCTCAGATTTTTCTGCAATAAAAAAGTCAGAAGACAATGGAACAAAATTTGGAGGGAAGGAAAATGGGACTCAAGAATATGATATTCAGCCAAATTATTCATGTATAAAGACAACAGACAGACATTCTCAAACCTAAAATAATGGGAAAAAAAATACCCATGAGCCATTCTTGAAAGTATTCGCAGGTATGAGACAGCAACAGAGGTGCTTCCAGGAACAGCATCAGCCTCCTGACCCTTGGATGGCATCAGAACACTGGCAGTCCAGGGGTGGCCTCTGATCTGTATTCCCCCAACCTCTTGGGGACTTGGTGAGGACCCAATACCCAGAATTAAAACCCTTCCTGCTTAAAATACCTAGAATGTTCTGTTTACTGCATTGAAACCTTGCTGATACAGCACTTTACTGCATTCATTTTGATTCTTTACAATTGCATGTATCATATTTATTTTTGCAAAAGCAATCTAGCAATTTTCATTCAAGCAAATAAAAAATATGGAAGCAAATATGACAAGACGTTCATGGTGTTGAACTCTGGATGGTAGCATAGGAAAGGCTATTCCCTTTTACTTTTTAAATTCTTTTTTCCAAAAATAGTTCTCCTTTAAAGAAATAAATAGCTCATTTTAGCTGTAGAGTAGAAATAGGATTATAGGGAAGCAAGGCTGGAATCAGGAAAACCACTTAGGATGCTGATGCAATAATCCCAAACTACCCTTGCAGCCTACACTATAGCTAGATATTTTTATCCTAATTGTATCTGGTTGAAATAGAAGTAAATAACATTTAAATCTGGATGGTCAGGAGGCCTTTCTATTTCCTTTAGCCACAACAGCAGATGAGTGCCTTGAATCGAAAGTCAAAGTACCCTAAGATATTTCTAAATAGGTTGACTTAAACCACCATAACATTTCCATTAGTCAGATAAAAGTTCAAGGATAGGGCCAAGGACAGTGAAAAGTTGCTTTCCAATTTCAGTTCTGTTGCAAATAAATAATCTTCAGAAACTTGTATTTGTCATTCCTTGTATGAGTATTAAAATACCTTTTTATTTCTTGAGTAAATGACTTTATTCTTTTAGTATTGCAACATTAATCCAAATGCCACCAGTAATAATCAACAGTAAAGTTCCATGCAAGCTTTTAAAGGCCCTAACCATAGACTTTCCCTAATGATGCATTTCTATGCTGAAGTCTGTAACATCATCTTTTCAAGTATTAATAAAATGGTTATCTAAACTACATCAGAAAAAAATAGTCTATTATTTTTAGAAGTGTTCAATTCATAATATGGGCAGAATATTGAAACAGCTAGTCTCTCTATACACTATCTGGTTTCTCAAGGGCTATGTTACCGAATTTATTAAATGGTCAAGTGGAGGGATTATTACAAATATAAGCAATTTAAAAGCACTAAGAAGAATGTCTGAAATGAGTTGCCAAAGGGAGCAAATAAACATTGTGGAGAAAGAGAAAATGATACATAATTCTATATTGTATAAAAGTTAAGGACGAAAAAAGTTAGAGGACTTTTAACAGAAAGAAGTCTTAAATTACAAACCACCAAAAGAGAAACCTACACATACACACATATACAGAAAACAATCTGATAACCCAACAACTTCTTTGTCAATACTACAGAAACTGGAGCTATTATCAACTTATTTTAATTAGCAGGCCTTACCTGTTTCCCTTGGATGAACTGTATTGTCACATCCAAATGGCACATCTTTAAACCAATATTCTGTTGCTTACATATTCTTGGAAAAGAGCCATAACTTACTTATGAGAAAATAATCAAATTCTCAACATTCTATGTTAAAATTTTATGGTCCCAGAAAATAGAAACAGAGTCACCATCAGAGAAAGCATGAATAACAGTAAGATTTCTAGAAAATGAGCACTAAAAAAAGTTATCATGTTTTCCTACAAAACACTTTACTGATATAAATATTATGTCTTTCGCTTTCCAGCTTTATGTTGGAGGTGGATTTTTCTCCTTTCTCCAGGTGGTCATTGTCCAAAAGGCCAGTGCAGAAAGTTTCCATGACAGGGAATAGAAAATAAATTACTATGTTAGCCCAGATTATACATCCAAATATACACATGGAATTCTTTTTGCTTTTTGCTATATAGTAATTGTTTTAGTCCGTTCATGCTACTCTAACAAAATACCATAAACTGGGGGGCTTATAAACAACAGCAATTTATTTCTCACAGTTCCAGAGGCTGGGAAGTCTAACATCAAAGCATTGGCAGATTCAGTGTTTAGTGAGGGCTGGCTTCCTGGTTCATAAATCTCTATCTTTTCACCCTGGGGGGAGGAGGGAGGGGGGAGGAGCTCTCCGAAGTCCCTTTTATAAAGGCACTAATACCATTCATGAGGGCTCCACCCTCCCTACCTAAGCACCTTCCAAAGGCCCCATCTCCAAATACCATCACGTTGGGTATTAGGTTTTAACCTATGAACTTTGGGGAGACACATTCAGCCTATAGCAATAATTCTTTTATTCTACAGACCAATAAAGAATTGAACTATTTCCTCTCCACCGCAGCAGTATGAATAACAATTTTACCAGTCAAGTAATCGTTTTAAGTTATGTCTTGGAGGCTAGGGACTTGGGTGTTTTTTTTTTTTTAAATCACAGACTAAATTTTGAGAAGTTTATTTATAAAAACTATTTGTACAATATTTACAAACACCATCTGCAATTTCCAGAGAAAGGTTATAAGAGGATTACGTGCAACGATCCAAAATGAAAAGTGGAATCACGCTGAACGTGGGCTCGTGTTAAAAGGAGAAAGCTATTATTGTAGGAGATTCAAAGCTGACTATATTATACGTTGTTTAAAATTGTTCAAGAGATTGAGAGTCTTCAAAAGGAAAAATAGGGAGTTTCAATTAGGAGTCTAGAAATCGAAGGATGGAAATAGCTAACATCGGCGGATCTGAGGTGACAATGGGTAAAATGCAGACAGCAGCCCAAAAATAGAAAAGAGTAGAAAGAAGCTGCAGAGACAGGTAGCAGCAAGTGCTCTCGTGGTAACCACAGTAATCAAATCAGCACCGCGAGAGGCTGAGGAGAGTCCCCACCTCCCCCACCCCAAATTTCAGTTAGTGGCTCCAGCGACCCACAGACACTACATATAAGTAGTCTAAGTAGTCTAAACAACAGGCAGAAGCAATGCGGACTCGTTGACAGATGTGTTAAGGGCTCAATTTCCAAGGGACTTCTGAAAGATTTGCAAATGAAGGGATGAGAATGACAGGATTTTATTTATAGATTAACAAGGGTGCAAAAACAACGAGAGTGGAAGGTCAGCCAAGTACTTACTGCACTTTTACACTTAGATCTCATGTTCATTGATGTCCTTCGCCCCAAGAGATGCGCTTTTCACGATCAAGTAAATATTTTAGTTATACAGTTCTTTCGCTTTAGAACAGTGAGAAACAATGCAGCAACACAGCCACCACACAAACCTGCCAGCCCAAAAATGAATATTTTAAACGTATTGCCAAACTGGACGGATTATTACACTTTCAAACACCACTAGTAGATTTAATGTCAGCGTAGCTAATTGCAGAAATAGGACCTAACGCAGGAAAGAGTTCCAAAGAGACAGAGCGAGTTGAAGCTCACTTTTACATCTTATTCTATTTAATCCTCGTAACGACCGCACAGAGTGATCTACTCATCTCAATTTTAAAATTAGAAAACCGAGGCTCAAAGATGTTCACTAACTCACTTACTATCATACCACTGGAATGTGTAAGAGGCAGAGGGGTCCCTATGCCTTAAAAACCCTGGCAACATGGGGCGCCTGGGTGGCTCAGTTGGTTAAGCGACTGCCTTCGGCTCAGGTCATGATCCTGGAGTCCTGGGATCGAGTCCCGCATTGGGCTACCTGCTCAGCAGGGAGTCTGTTTCTCCCTCTGACCCTCCCCCCTCTCATGTGCTCTCTCATTCTCTCTCCGTCAAATAAATAAATAAAATCTTAAAAAAAAAAAAAAAAAAAAACCCAGGCAACATCCATTACAATGCATCACTGGTCTACTGCTGGATATGAAAAGAGCACCAGGTACTACTCCTTTCCAGTGTGGCATCTACTTACCAATAGTCTATTTCGTTTTTCCACAACTTGTTCTGTTAAATCAAACCATGCCTGTATTAGAAGTTGTGAGGTATTATTCAACATGACAAAGCTACACCAGATAGTGAATAGTGAAAAGGTAGTTAAAATGTAATCTTTGTTATCCTGGTGCATAAATAGCGTCTATATTCAAGGTGTTAGGGGAAGAGCGGATGGATGGGTACTGGAGGCAGCCTGTTTTAAAACATGATCTGAGTTAGCAGATACACAGTTATGTTATAGTCCGTATGCCAAGGTAGGGCAGAGATGCCTTATTCTCCCCCCTTTCCATAATGTGGATTGCTTCAAGTGTCATCTTCATAGTTATTTTAATATGTCACGATAAATAAAGAGTTTACAAATATTTCCTTTAATTTAGTCAAAGAAGAAGGGGAAGATAAAATCTAGTGCTTTTTACAGCTGATTTTTGAGTGAGATACCTGAACTTTAATCATCCTCAGGATAGAGTCTTGGTAAACGTGGTGACCTTATCGAAGACATGAAACTGTAAGAATAGTAGGGTTTAATCATGGCAAAAATCGGACTCTGAAGAACTACTTAATATGCCTTCATTACTCTTTAAGGAACACACTTAACTCAGTAATAATTTCCTATGTCCAAAACACAAAAAAGCAAATAAATCAGCACCCTTCAACTGTGATTGTTTTCTATGTACCTTAAAACCATAATGACTATAATGAAAGAAAAATAATCATTACTTTCAAAACATGTATTAGACCATAATAAAAGCATAAACAGAACTTTCTAAATTTTCTGATTAGTCTTTCCTGTCTAACAAAAACATTGTGGTAATTTCTATGAGAACTCCTGAAAAAAGTTCAATGAATTCAGTGGACGCACACACGAAAATGTGTTTTAAAGCGAGGGTAGCAAAGTACTCATATAGCAGAGGACCAGGAGAAAAAGTCATTGTGCACTTGAAGCTTGCTAGGATGCACTTCTTTCTTGGGGCCTGACTTCCATTACTCATTCTTCAATACAATGGAATATTACTCAGCCATCAGAAAGGATGAATACCCACCATTTGCATCGACATTGATGGAACTGGAGGAGATTATGCTAAGTGAAGTAAGTGAAGCAGAGAAAGACAATTATCATATGAATTCACTCATATGTGAAACATAAGGAATAGAGCAGAGGACCACAGGGGAAGGGAGGGAAAACTGGGAAGAAATCAGAGAGGGAGACAAACCATGAAAGACTCTGCACACTGGGAAGCAAACTGAGGTTTACAGAAGGGAGGGGGGTGGGGGGATGGGTATTAAGGAGGGCACTGTGGTGATGAGCACTGGGTGTTATACGCAACTAATGAATCATTGAACGCTACATCAGAAATTAAAGATGTATTATATGTTGGCTAATTGAACATAATAAAAAAACAGACTCAGTTCAATTATGGCCTCCTCTGGCAATCTTCCCATCTGCCTGCGAGCGCCCTCTATGCTTGCCTTTTTATAGCATGCATCCATTACTGTATATATTTATATACAAGGCCGTCTGCCCACCCATTCCCTACAAGAAGGGACTGTGTTCTACTAGTTTTATATTCCCAGCACAGAATGAACACTTAATAAATAGCAAAGAAAAAAGGTATTAATATGCTGCATACCTTGCTATATAAAATACTGAGTGTCTATTGGGCAGGATACTGGTCTAAAACTAAGTTACTTCTACCCCACAGATACCAAAGGGAAGGCTGAATATTACCACCACAACTAAAATATATAAAAGAATTTCTCAAAACTGGAACTGTTCCCTTATTCATTCAACAAAGACGTTTTAGGCAACAACTTTGTAACAGGCAGTGTTCTAGGTACCAGAGATAGAGCAGGTGAAAAAACAAATATCCCTGCCCCCATGGAGTTTTTATTCTAGTGTTAGAAGACAGACAATAGAGAAATAAACATACCATATAGGTATCGGATGGTGATCAGTGATGAGGGGAAAGTAAAGAGGGAAAGAAACTGAAGCATGCCAGGCTGGGGGTGGGGAGTTGCAATTTTGGAGAGCATTGCCCAGGCAGGTCTCACTGAGGGGACATCTGAGGGAAGGGAGGGAATCTTATTAATTAAAGAGACCTTTTCCTTTATTTAAAATTTCATTGGTTAAAAGCACTATGTTCTATAAGTTGTTGAAATAAAACTCCAAAAAGACACTGCCCTATCTACGCTTTCATAATGAGATTTCACAATCCAGTAAATTTAGAAATTACTCTAAAACAGAACTAATGAGTTGCAATTGCCTGATGACAATGAGCAGATCTAGGTTTCCTTGCAAGGTAAACTTTTTTTTCCTTGACCATCACAGAGTAAGTTTCATTTTAGGTGCTGATTTTATTTTAATCATCAAACTTGCTATGGTACATTATCTATTTGCTTTAATATTAATATAATAACTGACCTCTATTGAGTACTAATTATGTTCCAACCCCTGTTCTCAATACTCCTATTATCTCATTTAAATCCTCACAACTCTATGAGGTAGGTACTACTATCTTCCCAATTCTACAGGTGAGTCTGCTTTAGAGAGATTAAGTAACTTCTCACAGTCACTTAGACAGTAAGTCAGACAAATGGGATTTAAGACCAGGCCTTTCTCAAAAAACAAAGTCCATGTTCTTAACCACAACATCCTACTGTTTCAAAGGTAAGAGCAATTGTGTTACATCAGCATTTCAACATACCTGCTCATTAATTCCTCAAATATAAACTGCATATGGAAAGAGACCTCATAACAAAGGATTCTCTTGTAATTCAGACATTAAGCAATATGAACTCCTAGGAGCAAAGTACAGCCCCTATTTTTAAAGACCACTTTGGGAATCTATTTCATACACTCAGTGAATGGTGATCATAGAAGAGTCATTATGACAGGGAAAAAGAAATAAATGTAACTGATAAAAACAAAAGTAAACCACATCTTCTGTCTCTAAGAATATCTCTAGTCTCAGAGTTGTTCCTTTTAAACTAAATCAACACAGAAGCAAGAAATGTATTATTAATTGTTGGATCAATTGTAGCAATAATTAATAATTAAACCCAAAGATTAAGAACTAATGGAAAGTGTTGGTGTTCACACACACAATGGTATCTATTTGTTGTTTCAAGCTTTTATGGTCTTTCTGGGACAAAAGCCATTTTTCTATCACATGAACAGATTATCTCAAAGTCAAATATGTGTTTGGTGTAAAGAAAAATGGGTCATCTTAATGAAATGAGTAATTCTGTGTTCTACCATCAAAATTCTTTTTTTGTAGTGATTTAAAAATTAAAACATAAACTAGTTTCTCTTCTGACAGAACAGATTTTGGGATATACTATTCTAATTTGATGGGTTCTGAAGTGATTGGTTTCAACTCAAATATTGACTCTGCTTTCATGAATAATAAAAAGTATTTAAAAGTCTCTGATAGGGGCACCTGGGTGGTTCAGTCATTAAGCGTCTGCCTTCGGCTCAGGTCATGATCCCCGGGGCCTGGGACTGAGCCCCGCATCAGGCTCCCTGCTCAGCAGGAAGCCTGCTTCTCCCTCTCCCACTCCCCCTGCTTGTGTTCCCTCTCTCGCTGTGTCACTCTCTGTCAAATAAAGAAATAAAATCTTTAAAAAAAAAAAGTCTCTGATAACTCTTTTCTCCTGAGGAATAAAAATAAGAAACTCAACAAAGTTAAGGTTTTTAATAGATGTTTTCTTGTAGAAATGTTTCCTAAATGGGATTTCATAGACCATTTTAGTCTTATTTGAAAAGAAAAACTTAGAAATGAATGTTATTTTTCCTTTGAAATAGTTTAATCTATAGTTGATTATTGTTAGTTGCAGTAGTTATGCCCTATAAACTTGCTGTGGCAGCAACAAATGATACCAATAAGCCAAAGCAATCTCAAGAAAGAAGAACAAACCTGGAGGCGTCATGCACCTGATTCCAAACTATATTACAAAGCTATAGCAAGCAAAACAGTATGGTACTGGCATAAAAGCAGACACATAAATCAGTGGAACAGAACAGAGAGCCCAGAAGTAAACCCACATACTATGGTCAATTAATTTACAACAAAGGAGTCATGAATATCCACAGAGGAAAGAACTGTCTCTTCAATAAACGATGTTGGAAAAACTGAACAACTACCTGTGAAAAAATGAAACTGGACCATTTTCTTACAACATACATAAAAATTAACTCAAAATGGATTAAAGACCTGAATGTAAGACCTAAAACCATAAAACTCTTAAAAGGAAATTCCCTGACAGTAAGCTCCTTGACATTGGTCTTGGCAATGAGTTTTTTGGAGTCTGACACGAAAAACAAAGGCAACAGGAGCAAAAATAACCAAATGGGACTATATCAAACTAAAAAGCTTCTGAACAGCAAAGGAAATCACTAAAAAGATGAAAAGACAGAAAAATGAAAAATTAAATGAAAAATGAAAAGGGAAAAACATTTGCAAATCATATATCTGGTAAGAGTTCATATCCAAAATATATAAAGAACTTATGAACCTCAATAGCAAAACAAACAAATAAAATAGATATTTTTCCAAATAAGACATACACATGGCCAACAGGTATGTGAAAAGGTGCGCAACATCACAAATCATCAGGAAAATGCAAATCAAAAGCACAATGAGATATTATATCTGTTAGAACAGCTATTATTAAAAAACAAGAAATAAATAACATTTTTTGGTGAAGTTGTGATGGGAACGTAGCGTGGTGCAGTCACTATGTAAAACACAGAGGTTCCTCAAAAAAATAAAAATAGAACTGCCATATGATCCAGCAATTTCACTTCTTGGTATTTAATCTGAAGAAAATGAAAACACTAACTCAAAAAGATACATACACCCCCATGTTCACCGCAGCATGACTTACAATAGCCAAAACATGGAAAAAACCTAAAGGGTCCATAAATGGATGAATAGATAAAGATGAGGTGGTATATATACATACAATGCAATATTATTCAGCCATAAAAAAAAGAAAGAAATCTTACCATTTGCGACAACAATGGATGGAACTTGAGGGCATTATGCTAAATGAAATGTCAGACAGAGAAAAAAAAATACCATATGATTTCATTTATATGTGAAACTAAAACAACAACAACAACAACAAAAACCCAAGCTCATAGATACAGAGAACAGACAGATGGGTGCCAAAGGCTAGGGGGTAGGGGGGGATTATAAAATGGGTAAAAGGGGTCAAAAGTTACAAACTTCCAGTTATAAAATAAGTAAGTCATGGCGATATAACATATAGCATGGTGACTGTAGTTAATAATACTATATTGCATATTTGAAAGTTGCTAAGAGAGTAAATCTTAAAAGTCCTCATCACAAGAATAAAGTATTTGTAACTATGTATGGTGATGGATGCCAACTAGACTTATTGTGATCATTTTGCAATATATACAAATATTCAATACAAAATATTGAACCATTATGTTGTATATCTAAAATTAACATAATATTTTATGCCATTATACCCCCATAATAATTTTTTTAATTAAAAAAATACTGACTAGAACTATAACAAAAAGATACCTCAAAACTCAAGAAACTAAAAAAAGTCTCTGAACACCCAATTAGTGAATACTGAACCAAAGCTCCTAGGAGAAATGAAGGGCTAAGTTCCTGTGAGCTTTGCATCAACTGATCAATACTTAGCCCTGTTTTATGCCCTGTTTAATATTTATTTTTCATCCATTAACATTGAACCCATGGCCAATAGCTCTTTAACTCACACTTCAAGGAAGCTTAGATAACACACCTATTTTTTCCTTAAGGCATGCGCAAACTTCTTGATTTTAGGAACTCTAGACAGCATTTCAGGACTAGGCTTGGGCCCAGTTTTAAAACAGCAAGATCACCAACAAGAGCACAAAAATGTGAAAAACATCTTACTAAATAGATCACAAAAAGGTCACTTGTTTGCTATCTGGGAAGGCAGACTGTCACCTGGATCAACCCCAGCTGGTGATGTGTTCATGCAGCTACTCAAATTTCTCCCGACTCTACACATGTCCACCAGTGACCACAAAAGCTTGGCAAGTATTGATTTGGGAGTTACAAATAAATTTTAGTGAGTAGGCGAATTAGAAAATATGGAATCCATGAAGAAGTAGGATCCACCAAATACAATGTTAAGTACATGCATGTAGTGTTGTTTATTGTGTGAAAAGCTGTACTAAACGTTGTGCTGTGTTACACAATAGCATCAGCAAGCTGCACTAAAGATTGCTGGACATCGGAAGGTATGACTTCTAACCTCACAGTGATGCAAAAGCAGCATTTCACTATTGGTCATTGGATGTATGTCATCACTGGCCTGGGCCATATATTTTGTCTTATCAGGTCAAAACACATTCCAATGGTTTTTGCATACAAAAAATTTCTAGTAGATGTGCTTATACTGTTTCAGGGGCTGAAAGAACAGAATTTTTCACAAAAGAGGTACATTTTATCAAACAAGTTCCTATTAGTATTCTGTCAATGCATCACAGTTTACTAAAAATTTTTGTTCGATTAAGTTTTACAAATGCTACCAATAGCCAAGGCTTTTTATTATCAAGTTTTTTAAATTAATATTTAAGGTAAGTTCAGCCATATTATTCTATTTACAAATCTGGCAAATTTCAACAATCTGTCTGAGGGGCTACTTGTTTTATTATCAATATTTAACTTTTGCTTATTATAAAAATTAGGTTATGCAGACTTTCAGTTTCTAATATCTCAATAACATCTTTATAATAATCATATCAATAAATACAGAGCATACCAGTAGGGGTTTTTGTTTGTTTGTTTTTGCTTTTACACAAATGATAAATTACTGAATTATTATTAATTATTCCTTTATATAGAATCAGAAAAATTAATGCATACCGCTAGGTGGGTAATACCATCTATCTTTGATTATTACTACAGAAATGTTGAATCCACCTCTATTAATATGAAGTATTACACCACCTAATTATCAGATGTTTTATTAATACAAAGTGAGTGGTATTTGAATTCCTTTGGTGTATAAAAATTCAAAATCTCTCTTTTCATCTTTCTGTAATGAGATACATCCAAATTTAAAAGCTAAAGGTTTTTCCTATTGCAAAAGCAAACGTGTAACCTGCAAAATAGAATTGAAAATAGTAATAAGGGGGGCGGAGCAAGATGGCGGAGGAGTAGGAGACCTGGATTTCGTCTCCTCTCAGGAATTCAGCTGGATAGGGATCAAACCATTCTGAACACCTACAAACTCAACAGGAGATGGAAGAAAAGAAGAGCAACAACTCTCTCATCAGAAAAGCGACCACTTTCTGGAAGGTAGGACGTGCGGAGAAGTGAATCCGAGGCGATATTCAGGAGGATAGACGGCGGGGGCGGGGCCTCCATCTGTCGCTTCTGGCAAGTGATAGAGCCGCGGAGCACAAAATCGGAACTTTTAAAAGTCTGCTCCGCCGAGGGACGTCACTCTGGTGGCCAAGCGGGGGGTGGAGCCCTCCGGGACAGTGTGGTCTCAGGACCCTCGGGGTCACAGAAAGACCGGGAGTGCCTGAGTGCGGCAGAGCTCCCAGGTATCAGAGTGGGGAAGCCAGTTGCAGAGATGGAGCCCAGGCGCGGGCTCTCAGCTCGGGGTGGCCATAAACCGTGATCCGCGGCCCAGTCGGGCCCCTGCTCCTCCAGCAGGGACCCAACAAGCGGCAGATCCGGGGAGACTCACCTTCCTCCCCCGGGAGGAGCCGCGCAGGAGCGCACCGCAGGGATCTACTGGGTTTGGAGACTCCACCCGGGGTCGGGTGCCAGAGATAGAGGCGCGCTGTCACAGGCTGGGTGAGCACGGAGTGCGGCCGGAGACCGGGGAGACGGGAGTGACTGACGGCTTTTCTCTGGGGGCTCACTGAGGAGCGGGGCCCCGAGTTCTCGGCTCCTCCGAGGCGGAGATTGGGAGGCCGCCATTTTCACTCTCCGCCTCCAAAGCTGTACGGAAAGCTCGCAGGGAACAAAAGCCCCGGAGAGCAAACCCGAGCAGATACCTTAGCCGGGAGGGGGCAAGGGCGGGGCAATTCCGCCTCCGGCAGAGACATTTGGAAACCACGGCAACAGGCCCCTCCCCAGAAGATCAGCGAGAACAGCCAGCCAAGACCAAGTTTACCGATCAATGAGAACGGCAGAACTCCAGCACTAGGGGACTACTGCACATAGAATTCACGGCTTTTTTTACCATGATTCTTTAGTCTTTTAAAGTTAATTTTTTTTAACTGTCTTTTTCTCTTATTATTTCTTTTTGAATTTTTCTTTTTCCCTTTTTCAACCAACATCTTATCAATCCCTTTTAAAAAAAAAAAAAAACATTTTTATTTTTCATTTTTAGAGTCATATTCTATCCCTTCATAGTAGTTACCCATATTTTTGACTTATATATATAAGTTGTTCTCTCTTTAAAATTTTGAGATAGTTTCTTCTAACAGATTAAAATACACCCTAAATCTCTAGTATATGGTGCTTTCTATTCCCCTGCCTGATAACATCCTCTCCCCTTTTTTTTTTCTCTTTTTCTTTTTTCTTTTTTTAAATCCTCTTCTTTCTTTTTTCAAACAACTTCTTATCAATTCCTTTTATAACATTTTTTATAATTTCCATTTTTACAGTCATATTCCATCCCTTCATCATTTCAACCCTTATTTTTGTACATATATAAGTTTTTCTTTCTTTAAAATTTTGGGAGGCACTTTCTTCTAAAAGACTAAAATACACCCCAAATCTAGTGTGTGGCACTGATCTATATACCATATAGATCATATTTGATCACATTCTGGTTTTCCTTTTGTTGTGGTTGTTTTGTTTTGTTTGTTTTTGTTTTTATCTTTCTTTTTTTTTTTTTTTCTTTTTCTTTTTTCTTTCTTTCCCTTTCTTATCCCACTGCTTCAGGTCTTTTCTGATTTGTTTAGAGTATATTTTCTGGGGATGTGGTTACTCTGCTAGCATTTTGTTCTCTCATTAATCTATTCTCCTCTGCACAAAATGACAAGACAGAAAAAATCACCTCAACAAAAAGAACAAGAGGTAGTACTGACTGCCAGGGACCTACTCAATACGGACATTAGTACGATGTCAGATCTAGAGTTCAGAATCATCACTTTAAAGATACTAGCTGGGCTTGAAAAAAATATGGAAGTTATTAGAGAAACCCTTTCTGGAGAAGTAAAAGAGCTAAAATCCAACCAAGTAGAAATCAAAAAGGCTATTAATGAGGTGCAATCAAAAATGGGGGCGCTAACTGCTAGAATAAATGAGGCAGAAGAGAGAATCAGTAATATAGAAGATGAAATGATGGAAAATAAAGAAGCTGAGAAAAAGAGAGATAAACAACTACTGGATCACGAGGGCAGAATTCGAGAGATAAGCGATACCATAAGACGAAACAACATTAGAATAATTGGGATCCCAGAAGAAGAAGAAAGAGAGAGAGGGCCAGAAGGTATAATGGAGCAAATTATAGCAGAGAACTTCCCTAATTTGGGGAAAGAAACAGGCATGAAAATCCAGGAAGCACAGAGAACCCCTCTCAAAATCAATAAAAATAGGTCAACTCCCCAACATCTAATAGTAAAACTTACGAGTCTCATAGACAAAGAGAAAATCCTGAAAGCAGCTCGGGAGAAGAGATATGTAACCTACAATGGTAGAAACATTAGATTGGCAACAGACCTATCCACAGAGACCTGGCAGGCCAGAAAGGACTGGCAGGATATATTCAGAGCACTAAATGAGAAAAATATGCAGCCAAGAATACTATATCCAGCTAGGCTGTCATTGAAAATTGAAGGAGAGATAAAAAGCTTCCAGGACAAACAAAAATTAAAGGAATTTGCAAACACAAAACCAGCCCTACAGGAAATCTTGAAAGGGGTCCTTTAAGCAAAGAGAGAGCCTAAAAGCAACATAGACCAGAAAGGAACACAGACAATATACGGTAACACTCATGTTACAGGCAATACAATGGCACTAAATCCTATCTTTCAATAGTTACCCTGAATGTAAATGGGCTCAATGTCCCAATCAAAAGACACAGGCTATCAGACTGGATTAAAAAACAAGACCCATTGATTTGCTGTCTGCAAGAGACTCATTTTAGACCCAAAGACATCCCCAGATTGAAAGTGAGGGGGTGGAAAACCATTTACCATGCTAATGGACACCAAAAGAAAGCTGGGGTGGCAATCCTTATATCAGACAAAGTAGATTTTAAACCAAAGACTGTAATAAGAGATGAGGAAGGACACTATATCCTACTTAAAGGATCTATCCAACAAGAAGATCTAACAATTGTAAATATCTATGCCCCTAACATGGGAGCAGCCAATTATATAAGGCAATTAATAACAAAAGCAAAGAAACACATCGACAACAATACAATAATAGTGGGGGACTTTAACATCCCCCTCACTGAAATGGACAGATCGTCTAAGCAAAAGATCAACAAGGAAATAAAGACTTTAAATGACACACTGGACCAAATGGACTTCACAGACATATTCAGAACATTCCACCCCAAAGCAATGGAATACACATTCTTCTCTAGTGCCCATGGAACATTCTCCAGAATAGATCACATCCTAGGTCATAATCAGGTCATAAATCAGGTCTCAACCGGTACCAAAAGATTGGGATCATTCCCTGCCTATTTTCAGACCACAATACTTTGAAACTAGAACTCAATCACAAGAGGAAAGTCAGAAAGAACTCAAATACATGGAGCATCCTACTGAAGAAAGAATGGGTCAACCAGGAAATTAAAGAAGAATTAAAAAAATACATGGAAACCAATGAAAATGAAAACACAACTGTTCAAAATCTTTGGGATGCAGCAAAGGCAGTCCTAAGAGGAAAGTATATAGCAATACAAGCCTTTCTCAAGAAACAAGAAAGGTCTCAAGTACACAACCTAACCCTACACCTAAAGGAGCTGTAGAAAGAACAGCAAATAAAGCCTAAACCCAGCAGGAGAAGAGAAATCATAAAGATCAGAGCAGAAATCAATGAAATAGAAACTAAAAGAACAGTAGAACAGATCAACGAAACTAGGAGCTGGTTCTTTGAAAGAATTAACAAGATTGATAAACCCCTGGCCAGACTTATCAAAAAGAGAAGAGAAAGGACCCAAATCAACAAAATCATGAATGAAAGAGGAGAGATCACAACCAACACCAAAGAAATACAAACAATTATAAGAACATATTATGAGCAACTCTATGCCAGCAAATTAGATAACCTGGAAGAGATGGATGCATTCCTAGAGATGTATCAACTACCAAAACTGAACCAGGATGAAATAGAAAACCTGAACAGACCTATAACCACTAAGGAAATTGAAGCAGTCATCAAAAATCTCCCAAAAAACAAAAGCCCAGGGCCAGATGGCTTCCCAGGGGAATTCTACCAAACCTTTCAAGAAGAATTAATACCTATTCTTCTGAAACTGTTCCAAAAAATAGAAACGGAAGGAAAACTTCCAAACTCATTTTATGAAGCCAGCATTACCTTGATCCCAAAACCAGACAAAGACCCCATCAAAAAGGAGAATTACAGACCAATATCCCTGATGAACATGGATGCAAAAATTCTCACCAAAATACTAGCCAATAGGATCCAACAGTATATTAAAAGGATTATTCACCATGACCAAGTGGGATTTATCCCTGGGCTGCAAGGTTGGTTCAACATCCACAAATCAATCAATGTGATACAATACATTAACAAAAGAAAGAACAAGAATCATATGATCCTCTCAATAGATGCAGAAAAAGCTTTTGACAAAGTACAGCATCCTTTCTTGATCAAAACTCTTCAGAGTATAGGGATCGAGGGTACATACCTCAATATCATAAAAGCCATCTATGAAAAACCTACAGCAAATATCATTCTCAATGGGGAAAAACTGAGAGCTTTCCCCCTAAGGTCAGGAACGCGGCAGGGATGTCCACTATCACCACTGCTATTCAACATAGTATTGGAAGTCCTAGCCACAGCAATCAGACAACAAAAAGAAATCAAAGGCATCCAAATTGGCAAAGAAGAAGTCAAACTCTCACTCTTTGCAGATGATATGATACTTTATGTGGAAAACCCAAAAGACTCCACCCCAAAACTGCTAGAACTCATACAGGAATTCAGTAAAGTGGCAGGATATAAAATCAATGCACAGAAGTCAGTGGCATTCCTATACACCAACAAGAAGACAGAAGAAGGAGAAATTAAGGAGTCCATCCCATTTACAATTGCACCCAAAACCATAAGATACCTAGGAATAAATCTAACCAAAGAGACAAAGGATCTATACTCAGAAAACTATAAAATACTCATGAAAGAAATTGAGGAAGACACAAAGAAATGGAAAAACGTTCCATGCTCATGGATTGGAAGAACAAATATTGCGAAGATGTCAATGCTACCTAGAGCAATCTACACATTCAATGCAATCCCCATCAAAATACCATCCACTTTTTTCAAAGAAATGGAACAAATAATCCTAAAATTTGTATGGAACCAGAAAAGACCCCGCATAGCCAGAGGAATATTGAAAAAGAAAAGCAAAGCCGGCGGCATCACAATTCCGGACTTCAAGCTCTATTACAAAGCTGTCATCATCAAGACAGCATGGTACTGGCACAAAAACAGACACATAGATCAGTGGAACAGAATAGAGAGCCCAGAAATGGACCCTCAACTCTATGGTCAACTCATCTTGGACAAAGCAGGAAAGAATGTCCAATGGAACAAAGACAGTCTCTTCAACAAATGGTGTTGGGAAAATTGGATAGCCACATGCAGAAGAATGAAACTGGACCATTTCCTTACACCACACACAAAAATAGACTCCAAATGGTTGAAAGACCTCAATGTGAGACAGGAGTCCATCAAAATCCTAAAGGAGAACACAGGCAGCAACCTCTTTGACCTCAGTCGAAGCAACTTCTTCCTAGAAACATCGCCAAAGGCAAGGGAAGCAAGGGCAAAAATGAACTATTGGGACTTCATCAAGATAAAAAGCTTTTGCAAAGCAAAGGAAACAGTCAACAAAACCAAAAGACAACCGACAGAAGGGGAGAAGATATTTGCAAATGACATATCAGATAAAGGGCTAGTATCCAAAATCTATAAAGAACTCATCAAACTCAACACCCAAAGAACAAAGAATCCAATCAAGAAATATGGGCAGAAGACGTGAACAGACATTTTTCCAAAGAAGACATCCAAATGGCCAACAGACACATGAAAAAGTACTCAATATCGCTCAGCATCAGGGAAATCCAAATCAAAACCTCAATGAGATACCACCTCACACCAGTCAGAATGGCTAAAATTAACAAGTCAGGAAATGACAGATGTTGGCGGGGATGCGGAGAAAGGGGAACCCTCCTACACTGTTGGTGGGAATGCAAGCTGGTGCAGCCACTCTGGAAAACTGTATGGAGGTTCCTCAAAAAGTTGAAAATAGAGCTACCATATGATCCAGCAATTGCACTACTGGGTATTTACCCCAAAGATACAAAAGTAGGGATCCGAAGGGGACGTGCACCCCGATGTTTATAGCAGCAATGTCCACAATAGCCAAACTGTGGAAAGAGCCAAGATGTCCATCGACAGATGAATGGCTAAAGAAGATGTGGTATATATATACAATGGAATATTATGCAGCCATCAAAAGGAATGAGATCTTGCCATTTGCAACGACGTGGATGGAACTGGAGGGTATTATGTTGAGTGAAATAAGTCAAAAAGAGAAAGACATGTATCGTATGATCTCACTGATATGAGGAATTCTTAATCGCAGGAATCAAACTGAGGGTTGTTGGAGTGGGGGGTGGGGTGGGAGGGATGGGGTGACTGGGTGATAGACACTGGGAGGGTATGTGCTCTGGTAAGCGCTGTGAATTGTGCAAGACTGTTGAATCTCAGATCTGTACCTCTGAAACAAATAATGCAATATATGTTAAGAAAAAAAAAAAAAGAAGAAGAAGAATGTAGCGGGAGGGGAAGAATGAAGCGGGGGAAATCGGAGGGGTAGACGAACCATGAGAGACGATGGACTCTGAAAAACAAACAGGGTTCTAGAGGGGAGGGGGGTGGGAGGATGGGTTAGCCTGGTGGTGGGTATTGAGGAGGGCACATTCTGCATGGAGCACTGGGTGTTGTGCACAAACAATGAATCATGGAACACTTCATCTAAAACTAATGATGTAATGTATGGGGATTAACATAAGAATAAAAGATTAAAAAAAAAAAAGAAAATAGTAATAAACAATAAAAACCCTCAACAAAGTAGGTTTAGAGGGAATATACGTCAACATAATAAAGGCGATCTATGAAAAATCCACAGCTTACATCCTTAATGAGGAAAAACTGACAGCTTTCCCCCTAAGGTCAGGATGTCAGGATGTCCACTCTCACCACTTTTATTCAACATAACACTGGAAGTCATAGCCACACCAATCAGACAACAAAAAGTAATAAAAGGTATCCAAATTGGCAAGGAAGGAGTAAAAATTTCACAATTTGCAGATGACATGATAGTCTATATCATGGAAACCTGATAGACTCCACAAAAAACCTGCTAGAACTGATAAATGAATTCAGTAAAGTTGCAGGATACAAAATCAACATACAGCAATCTGTTGCATTTCTATACACCAATAATGAAGCAGCAGAAAGAGAAATTAAGAAAACAATCTCCTTTATAATACCACCAAAAATAATAAGATACCTAGGAATAAACCTAACCTATGAGGTAAAAGATCTGTACACTGAAATCCATAAAACACTGATGAAAGAATTGAAGATGACACAAAGAAATAGAAAGACATTCCATGTTCATGGATTGGAAGAACAAATATTGATAAAATGTCTATACTAACCAAAGCAGTCTGTACATTAAAAGCAATCCCTAGAAAATACCAACAGTATTTTTCACAGATTTAGAACAAACAATCCTAAAATTTGTATGGAACCACAAAAGACCCCAAATAGCCAAATCAATCTTGAAAAAGAAAAGCAAAGCTGGAGGCATCACAACTCTAGACTTAAAGTTATACTACAAAGTTGTAGTGTTCAAAACAGTATGGTATTGGCACAAAGATAGACACCTAGATCAATAGAACAGAATAGAAAACCCAGAAATGAACCCAGAATTATGTGGTTAATTAATCTTTGATAATGCAAGAAGGAATACCCAATGAGAAAAAAACAGTCTCTTTAACACATGGTGCTGGGAAAACTGGATAGCAACATACAAAAGAATGAAACTGGACCACTTTCTTATACCATACACAAAAATAAATTCAAAATGCATTAAAGACCTAAGTGTGAGACCTGAAAGCATAAAAATCTTAGAAGAGAACATAGGCAGTAACTTCTTTGACAATGGCCATAGCACTTCTTTCTAGATATGTCTCATGAGGCAAAGGAAACAAAAGCAAAAATAAACTATTGGACTGCATCAAAATAAAAACCTTCTGCACAGCAAAGGAAACAATCAACAAAACTAAAAGGCAACCTACGGAATGGGAGGAGATATCTGCAAATGATATATCTGATAAAGGGTTAGTATCCAATAAAAAAACTTACACAACTCAACACCAAAAAAACCAATACTCCAACTTAAAAATGGGCAGAAGACATGAACAGACATTTCTACAAAGAAGACATACAGATGGCCAGCAGACACATGAAAAGATGCTCATCATCACTCATCATCAGGGAAATGGAAATCAAAACTACAATGAGATTATCATCTCACACCTGTCAGAATGGCTAAAATTAACAACATAAGAAGCAACAGGTGTTGGCGAGGATGTGGAGAAAAAGAAACCCTCATGCACTGTTGGTGGGAATGCAAACTGGTGCAGTCACTGTGGAAAACAGCATGGATGTTCCTCAAAAAGTTAAAAATAGAAGTGCCTTATGATCCAGCAATCGCACTACTGAGTATTTACCCAAAGAATACAAGAACACTAAAGGGATATATGCACCCCTATATTTATCGTGGCATTATTTACAATAGCCAAGATATGGAAGTAGCCCAAGTGTCCATCAATTGATGAACGGATAAAGAAGATGTGATATATGTGTGTGTGTGTATCAAGAACATATATATATAATGGAATATTATTCAGCCATAAAAAGATTGAAATCTTGCCATTTGCAATAATATGGATGAAGCTACAGAGTACAATGCTAAGCAAAATCAGAGAAAGATAAATACCACATGATTTCACTCATATGTGGAATTTAAGAAACAAACGAGCAAAGGGAAAAAATAAGAAAGAGAAAAATCAAGAAACAGACTTAATTACAGAGAACAAACTCATGAGTTAAATAGGTGATGGGGATTAAGGAGTATACTTGTTGAGATGAGCACAGGGTATTGTAGGGAAGTGCTGAATTACTCTATTGTATACCTGAAACTAACATAACACTGTATGTTAACTAACTAGAATTAAAATAAAAACAAAAAAGAAAAAAATAATAAGAAAAGAGCAAATACCCATAATTCTACAATACAATGAGAAATCACTATATCTCTGTTATGTCCTTTCCTGGGGCCCAGAGTCTATACATATTACAATCTCCTTTTTCTGCCCCATATATTGTGAGTACCTTCCATGTCAAGATGATGCTTTGTTCATCTATCTACTCTCTTAGTACCTACTGAACATCAAATGCCTGCCGGATACTGCGTACTTGATGGAATTTTTTGATATAGATACAGCATATTAATTTAACCAGTTCTTTATTATTGGACATCTGTATCATAAACAAAGAATGAGAAATAATCTTTCTGGCTAAACACTGAAGAGGTTTAAGAAATTATTTGCCTTGTCACTTAGTATATGGTGAGTTTCAGTATGTCAGGATTCCACAAGCCTGTACTTTCTATTTTCTTCCTTAGTATCACATTTTAAAATTCTTTCCAACCCTGAAACTATGCCATTACTTATCTATATTTATTCTAGTACTTTTATGATTTGTGTATTATAAATTTGATCTTTATCCTATCTGGAAAGTTTGTAGTCCATACTGCGAGGTAAGGATTGGGCTTCCAATTTTTTTAACTAAATGGGGAGCCAGTTGCCTCAAGAGGAATTATTGAGTAATCCATTTTTCCCCACTTGAAATATTATCATTATTGTAAAGTATATTCTTATATATTTATGGGCAAGTTTCTGAACTTTTAATTCTGTTCCATTTATCTTTCATTTTATTCCCTTATCAAAGCCACATTCATTGTTTTTGTAGCTTTGTGCTAAATGAATTACATCTGATTGGCTAAGGCCCTCTTGTTACTCTTCCTTTTCAATATGTATTATTTTACGACCTTACAGATCATTTTAGTAAGTTAGCCCAAATTCAAATAGCAAATGTATTTGTAATTGTGTAAAATTTAGAGGTAAGCCCGATAAAACTTATAGCATTCATCCAGATTCTTTTTGTACCTCAGCAAAGTTTCAGTTTTCTTGATGTTTTCGTGATATTCTGTACATTTCTTAAACGTATTTTTCATTTTTATCTCACTAAAAAAATCTTGTAATACCATTTGAGTTTACAGTGGGCCATTCCTATGAAGCCTACTTTATCATTAGTTTTAATTATGGCAAAATGCACTTAACATAAAACTTACCATCTTAACCATATTTAAGTGTACAGGTTAGTGGCATTGAGTATAGTCACATGGTTGTGCAACCATCACCACCATCCAACCACAGAACTCTTTTCATCTTGCAAAAATGAAGCTCTGAACCCATTAAACACTAACTCCCCATTCCCTAATTTCCCTCAGCCTCTGACAACCACCACCCTTTCTGTCTTTCTGACACTGACTACTCTAGGTAATTCATCTAAGTGGGATTATATGTCTTTTTGTAGCTGGTTTATTTCACTTAGCATAATGTTCTCAAAGTTCATCCATGTTGTAGCATGTGTCAGAATTCTTTCCTTTTTTAAGACGATTGCATGTATATACCAAGTTTTGGTTTTTTATTCATTCGTCAATGGACATTTGAGTTGCTTCTACTTTTCGGCTCTTGTGAATAATGCTGCTATGAACATGAGTGTATGACTGCTTTATAATTTAAATGTTTTATGTATCATGTGCTCATATTGTATAGATGGTTAATTAAACTATACCTCAGCCTATAGGTATAAATGGGGTCACAGTGAAGACAATAATCCATACTTTACTTGCTCATGTAGGACCCTAGTCTTCCCCCTTCACTAAAAATTTTCCAGGGAATGTCTCATGTATGTTCACAGTTTGCCTTGACAGGAAGGTCAGCACATGTGACTTCCCCTATTCATTCCAGCTTTTCAATTACACCACACACACTGGAGCCCTGAAGGTAATAATGCCATTGAATGAGTATCTTCCTGTCCCCTCCTTATATCCACCATCTTGTAACAAAGGAGAATGAAGGAGCTGATAGAACATATTAGAAGTCTTCCTCATTAAGAAGAGGAGGGGAGGGGAGTCTGGCTGCCTCAGTCGGTAGAGCATGCAACACTTGATCTTGGGGTTGTGAGTTCAAGTCCCATATTGAGTGTTGAGATTACTTAAAAATAAAATCATTTTAAAAAACGAAGAAGGGAAAGACCATGAATGCTTGAATGGTAATAATTTAGTACTGTTGTGATACGTATGGATGACGATAACATGGGAAAGTTGAATCTCCTTCCACATTCTTCCCTTCCTACTGTGGAATCTTAGCTAGATCTATGAGAACATCTCCATCCCCTTATCAACCTACCAAAAGGTTTACAATTACACAGCTTAGACTCTGGCCTGCCAAAGGCTGGATACATACAGGGATTATTACTATGACCGAAGATTTCATTAGCACCTCACTCCCTTGCATCCTTCTAAGTGCAAAAGCGCCCTTCGGGAAGAGTGCCCTTCACCTCAAGATTCTGTTTGTGTGGGGTTTTTTTAAGATTTTATTTATTTATTTATTTGAGAGAGAGAGAGAGAGAGAGCATGAGCAGAGGAGAAGCAGGTTCCCCGCTGAGCAGGTAGCCCGACATGGGGCTCAATCCCAGGACCCTGGGATCACGACCTGAGCTGAAGGCAGATGCTTAACCAACTGAGCCACCCAGGTGCCCCTCAAGATTCTTGAATGTGTGGTAACATTTACTAGCACCTACTGTGTGCCAGGCACTAAGCTAAGGACTTTATCTCTTCAATCCTCAAAAGAACCTTCTGAGAATTTAAATATGAGGAAATAAAACTTGGAGAGGTTCTTGACTTAACCAATAAGAACTGGAACTAGGGCCCATGGGTTACTTAATGCATGTTAAGGTTTCATTTGTATGTTGTTGTTTTTTTAAATTCCAACCCAGAGCCATTTATTTCTTTGAGGAACTATTTTCATGTTCTAAGTAAAATATTTTTTGTATTTTACTAATGAAGAGACCCCAGCTATGCATACATGATCCAGAGATTTCCCCAGCAAAACCTATTTTTAATGCATCTGTAAAGCATATTTAAAATAATTAATACTGGGGGCACCTAGGTGGCTCAGTTGGTTAAGTGTCTGACTCTTGATTTCAGCTCAGCTCGTGATGTCAGGGTTGTGAGATGGAGCCCCTAGTCCCCCTCTGCACTGGGCATGGAACCTGCCTAAGATTCTCTCTCTCCCTCTCCCTCTCCCCCTCCCCCTCTTAAAAAATTTTTAAACAAAATAATTAGAACTCTATAGCTTTTTTTAATAGACTTTCTTTTCTTTCTCTCTTCTTCTTCTTTGAGTGGCTAAAATTTAATTCTTTGCAATGATTTTCTCTTCTACCCTTCCTTAGCTACTTGGTCCCATAGTCATTTCCTAAGATGTCTTGAGTGCTCATTCTTTACCCAACATAAATTCCAGAGCTTGTCATTGTAATCTCTCCCTTGCATCCACCCTCAATCTCCCTGTCCCCTCTTGCTCTGCCATACTTATTTAACCAAACCACAACCCTGGCTTACCCCAGTTCTCTATTTATTCTGTGCCTACAGCCATGCATTTGAACATGGTCCCACAGCCAGGCTGATGGTGCTTACCTTCAGTTCATGGTCACTTGCCTCAGGTGTGCCCGAAATGCCACCTGATATTCATACTGCATGTCTCTACTCCATTCTCTTTCCCATTCTCCTATTCAAGTATTTCACACCTTTTCCTCTTTCCTAGATCTCTAAGATCCTCTCCCCCATCTTATTCTCAGCTGATGATCTAGCTTCTTATTCCACGAAGAAAATTGAAACAATCAGAAAAGAACTTCCAAAAGCACCTACTCCCGAATCTACTGCATCCTCTGGATTAACAATCCTGCTCTCAGGAAAGACCAGGCCTGCACGAGATCCCATCCTGCCCCACATATTGGTGAGGGTAGCATATACTTCATCCCTCAGTGACTCCCACATGGAAAACTAACAGACACATTTCCTTGGGACCTAGAAAAAAAATTTTTTTCCCTGACAATAATATTTTGTAAATGATCTTGTTGCTTTGGCTACCAGGAAGCTTGGGGCCAAATTTACAACTCATCTTTAACAATAGATAGATGATAGATAGATAAATAGATAGATAGATAGATAGATAGATAGATAGATAGATAGATAGATAGATAGGACACAAACACCCTGCTTTATAGACTAACCTACTAACATTCTTGGTCTCATAGTCCTATCTATATTTTACCTAAGCTTGATACACAATATTGAACATAAGCTGCTTCAGATATTTTCAGAAATGTTGGGAAATAATAGTACATAAAAATAAATCAGGCAGGGGCACCTGGGTGGCTCAGTCAGTTAAGCATCGGCCTTCGTTCGGCTCAGGTCATGACCCTGGGGTCCTGGGATCGAGTCCCACATCAGGCTCCCTGCTCAGCAGGGGGTCTGCTTCTCCTTCTGCCTCTCTCCATGCTCTTGCTTTCTCTCTCTTTCTCTCAAATAAATAAATAAAATCTTTTTAAAAATAAAATAAATAAATAAATCAGGCAGAGAAATAGGGAAAAAGGAGCATTTCAGGTAGAAGGAATATCACGTGAAAACACTTGGAGGTACCACAGTACCTGCCTTATTTTAGCAAGAGAAGAGTTTGTCATGATCAGCCACAGGATGACAGTGACAGAAAACACAACTGGAATACCATGGCCCTGACTCTGCCTGGTATGTTCCAACACCAGATATCTGCATGGCTCACGTCACTTCATTCAGATCTCTGTTCAAAGTCACTTCATCGAAGAGAGTCCTTCCTGGACCTAGTCAACCCAAATACTTTCCACACACACATACACCACCCCATCACTCCCTCCCCCTTTACCCTGTCTTATTTTCCTTCATTATGCTTATGAACATCTGATACACATTTGCATATATGTGTATTAACTTCTCCTTCGATAGAATGTAAGATCTAGTACACAGGATTTGTTTTATGTTATTTTACTATTCCAGCACCTACAACAATATGCAGTAAATACTGGCTAAACGAATAGAAAGGTAAGTTTACTATCAAACTGAGAAAGACCTACTAAGACATGCTAAGAAATTTTGACTTCATTCCACTAGTAATGGGCAATGTCTAAGATTCATGCAAAATGTGTTATGATCATACTTCCCTCTCATAGAGATAACTCTGGCAGCAGACCAGAGAGGAAATCCAGTGCAAACATCGAAATGATAAATTTTGCAGGTTAAATGAAGTTAGGGTAAGTAGCAATAGAAATAAAAGGAAAGGGATGAATTCACAACAAACACACATAGTAGACAAAGGGACAGTATATCATCTTAGTTTTGAACCAGGCATCAAGCCGGTCACTGAAGAGCTGTGTGACCTTGGGCAAGTTAGTTACTTTCTAATTCTTGGTTTCCTCATTTCTAAAATGAATGTGATAGTTGTACCTACCTACTTAACAGCTTTGTCATGAAGATTAAATGAGATAATGTATGACAAAACAGAATTGACCACATTTGGTGACTGCTGACTGAGCTCCATGAAGAAGGGGACTGTGTCTGCTTCATACAGGGCCCGGTCCACCGGGCCTAGCACTCTGCCCAGCCAGAGTAGGCTCTGAATGCATATATGTTGACAGCAAATGAGTTAATGAAGATGATTAACAAGATAAAGAGTCTATGAGGCAAATCCTGTAAGATATAAAAGTAGTGAGGCAAAATGTGCCCAGTAGGTGGGGAGACTGTGAACATACCTGTTGGGTTTGAGAATGTCAAGGCTGATCTGGCTAGAGGACCCACTTGAGTCAGCACTGGTAGGCAAAGGAAATATAGGTCCAGGTCTCAGGAAAGAGCACAGGCTAGGGAAAGACTGGTACAGCCGGTCATGGAAGTCTAATCTAATCGATCACATTAACTAAGACAGAGGCAAACAGACTTAGAACAAGAATCCTAGGAAACAAAAACATTTAGCATTAGCCAAAGGAGTCAGGGCTAGAGACGGACAGGCAGTAAAAAGCTAGTAAGAAAGATAAGAGAAATTCAAACCTTGAAAACAAAAGGGAAAGATGTGAGAAAAATGGTCACCAGCATCAAAATTGGCACGAAATACAGTTGAGTGAAAACTAAAAAAGACCACTGGATTTTAGCACTTAGATGGTAGTGACCTTTGCAAAAGACGTTTTCATGAAGTGGTTGGGGCAAAAGCCAGATTGTGTGGACTGAGGAGTAAATAGGACTTGAGGAGACAGGGAAGATGTCAGGAAGATTATTCCAGGGTAAAGATTTGGCCACAAAAGCACCTAAAAACCTACCTGGCCAATTATTTCCACTACCACCTCTAAAGTGGTCACTCGTTCCTATTAAAGTATTCTTTCATAAGACACGTGTAACATACATTACTCTAGAAACAAGGCTGACCCTAGCTAAAATCATCAAGTAGAATAAGCCTATCCTCGTCGCTCTTGCAGTGTGAGTTTTCACATGTCCAAAGGGCCCTTCATGGTAGAAAAGACATTTTATTTTTAATGACAAAATAATGACAAAATAATGGTCTATAAAACCATAATAATTTTATCAAGTCTTTTATTTTTTTATTTTTTTTAAAGATTTTATTTATTTGACAGAGAGAGACACAGCGAGAGAGGGAACACAAGCAGGGGGAGTGGGAGAGGCAGAGGAAGAAGCCGGCTTCCTGAGGAGCAGGGAGCCCGATGCAGGGCTTGATCCCAGGACGCTGGGATCATGACCTGAGCCGAAGGCAGACGCTTAACGACTGAGCCACCCAGGCGCCCCAGGTTTTTTAAAAAGTCAACAAAGAACAGTAGTCTATATACCCTACTGATTAGGTAATTTAGAAAATACATGTATCGTGAATAATTTAGTTATCCAGGTTTTATACCAATTTTAAAAAATAATTATAAAAATCAAGGATACAGAAGCACATGGTATATTTCTTTATCATTCATTACTTACCTACCCTATGAGGCAGAAATCACTATATCCATTTTGCAAATGAGAAAGCTGGCGTTCACAGAAGTGAAGTGTATTGGTCACAGTATGCTAACTGATACAGCAAACAATGTCCAAATCTCAGAGGCTTAACACAATAAAGGTCTATTTCCTTCTAGTGTCACAATCCAGTGTGATCAGTGAGGTTTAGGGGCAGGAGGCTCTGCTCCATGAAGTCATTCAAGGATCCAAGCTCCTCTCGCTAGATAATCTACATCTAGGTGGCAGGTGAGAGAAGAGACAAAACACAGAGTCCCATAAAAGGCTTTAGAAGCCAAACGACAAACATCACTCCCACCCAAATTCCCCTGGCCTGAACTCAGTTACATAACCCCACCTATCTGCAAGGGGGGAATGAAATCCAAGGGTGGGCCAGGAAGAACAGAAGAAACAGAAACTGATGAGCACAGCATTCTCTGTCACATTAAGTAACGTGACTAAGGTTACCTAATAGTACCCAAAAGAGCCGAGATGCAAACCCAACACTACTAACTCCTGAAAGGAACCTTGCTATTCTATGCCGCTGAACACGATTCATTTCATTGAACCCACCCTCCATTTTAGCATTTCTCCAAATGACCATGACAACAGTTGGTTATAGTATGTGTGTATTTTTTTCACCTATCATTTATTGTCCGTCCTGCAAGTCCCCTTTACAAATCAATGGTTTTAGTCTTCTGAGGGATGTACACATAGATCTAAAATTTGGTGATCCCTCCAAAGCCCATCCATGCTAAGGAATGCATGAACCCCAGGCTAAGAACTCTTCTCTATAGTACCACCTTACTTTTGACACTGTTAACCTACTTCCAGCTTTCTACCTGCTTCCCCCTGACTCCCACCACCCCCAACTTCAGTCCCACTGATGCCCCTCCTTATCACAGCTTCTGCCTGTTGATTTTTGCATCTGCTGTTCCTTCTGCCTACTTTGCTTTTCCCTCAGAAGTCTGTGGTTCATTCCGGTTCATTCCCTCAAGATCTTTGCTCAGATGTCACCTTCTCAGGAAGACCTTTCCCCTTCCTACCCAACCACCACTCATGTTTTTTCTCTACAGCACTTCTCACCTTTTATTATGCTACACATTTTACATATTTATGAGTTCATAACTTCTCCCTGCATTAAAATGTGACCTCCATGAAGGCAGAGGTTTTTGTCTATTTTGTTTATTGCTCAATCCTGGCACATATGAGTGTGCTTGGAACACCATAAATATCTTTTTGAATGAATTGAGGGGCAGCAAAGGAGTAAAAAAGAGAAGGAGGACACAGGTAGATGTATGGTACTGGAAGTATTCTAGTGCCTACACTGGATTCAGGGCTGCTCATTTTACCATTCTGCTTCACAAACTACAGAGATATGTTCATATATGTAACGTGTATATAACAAACATAATATTATATATTATAATATAATAATTATAATTATATATTATGTTCATATACCATATATAACACACATTACATGTATTTATATATGTAAGCATATATAAAATTTATATTTATTATATATTAATGATATCTAACATTATATTATAACATTATTTTAATAATTTTTTTTTTTTAGATAGAGAGCAAGAACGTGGCAGGGGGGAGAGGGAGAGAATCTTAAGCAGGCTCCACACTCAGGGCTGAGCGCAAAGCGGGGCTCAATCTCATGACCCTGAGACCATGACCTGAGTCAGTCGCTTAACTGACTGAGCCACCCAGGCATCCCCGTTATAATTTTAAAGTACTATATGAGTTTGTACAAACAATCCAAGTCAAAACAGTATGCCTGCTCAGGTATACAGCCCAGCAAAATTTCTGATTTAAATAAAATAGATAGAGAAAATGGCACCCCAAATGTCATTTCCGTCCCTTCACTAGTTAAAAATAAATTTTACGCATACTTTTTCCTCAACTATGTTTTAATAGACCACATGGAAAATTACCTTATATAATTCTTTTTAACGCTATATCATGACCTTTTAAAAATAGCATTTTACCTTATGGAAGTGAAACTAACAGTTTTCTTCGAAAACCTATTTGTAGAGTTAGCTACCTAAAAGGATTTCTTCTAAATTAGTCCTTCTAAAGATGTTTTTCAAAGTGATTCCGTGATTTTGCTAACAGTAATTAAAATCAGGAGAAATTTCAGCTGAAATTTTTTATTCAGAAATTCATTTTGCAAACACACACTCTTAAACATGTCACTAAAAACGTGGGATTCAAATGCAAAAAGATGTTATAAAATCCGTAACATTGGTGAGAGATACACTTACAGACTAAACAAATTGATAAAGGGCAGGACAGGAAGGAGGAGGGAGGGGTAGGGACTGGAGAAGGAGAGGGAGGGGGGAAGGGCGAGGAGGGGAGAGAAGTGGAGACTGCCTGCATCCACCTGTGTCTGTACCCTGTAGAGGTAAGGCTTCAAAACCCAAGAGGCTTATGGAACTCCTGAAAAAAAGGAATTTGGAACCTACCATTGGGTCCACCGTGCCGGGGAATAATGGCACAGTAGTTAGAAGTCTTGCTTTTGAGTTCCAGCCTGCCATTTACTCAGCAGATATTAAACTGAGTCTCAGATGTAAAATTTAGGCAATTTCGCACAACTGTTAAATTAGCTCATGTGTATTCAGTTTATTCAGTTACGAAAACCGCTCTGTAAACAGTAAAATGCTAAGTAGAGAGGAATTTTAAAATTTCTGACATAAACGCCCCAAGCCTATACAAAAAGATTTATTACAGTAAATCACATGCTGGTGGTCTGAAAAAGTCGTAGGATTCAAATGGCACAGCGAGAAGGTTAGAAACTCCAGCTCCAAACATGATAAAGTTAATCATATTTCTTTGGTATAAAACAAGAGCCTGATCGTCTTCCAAATATCCTCATAACAAAGAGCAAGGGGGAGGGAATTATTACTATATATGTTCATTTGAAAAAAAAATAATAGGGCGCCTGGGTGGCTCAGTCGGTTAAGCGACTGCCTTCGGCTCAGGTCATGATCCTGGAGTCCCTGGATCGAGTCCCGCATCGGGCTCCCTGCTCAGCAGGGAGTCTGCTTCTCCCATTGACCCTCCCCCCTCTCATGCTCTCTCTCTCTATCTCATTCTCTCTCAAATAAATAAATAAAATCTTTAAAAAAAAAAACTCTCTAAAAAAAATAAAATAAAATAATAATAAACGACTACCTAAAACAGAAACAATGTGAATTGAATCCTAAATTAAGGCTATCATCAATAATGATTATTGACCATTTTAAGCCACTTGACCAAATCAAAAATACAAATGTGTTTCAAGTGACTAAATATTCACAGAGAAATATACTCGATACCCAGCAAAACCACACAAATTTGCCAAGGAAAAATAATGTACTAACATGTTATGGCTTTTTTCAAAGGTCTATTCTTAGCTATAAACCAAACTCTCTTTAATTAAAACCTTTGCTTATAAACACATTTCCTGAGTAAGCAAAGCCTAACAAATCCAATATGAGTGAAACCCTGTACCCTGGAAACAGAAAGGAGCCCTGGGTGGTTGACAATGGTCGTGTCATATAACCTTTTGTCACTCCGACCACAACAGCAAACATGCAACCTTAAACTAAGCGAAGGCTTTCTAAATTTAGATACTTTCAAATAAGGCATCTTAAGTTATATGTAAAGGTTTAGTAAATTATTGTCTCTTATCTTTAATAATGGAATATCATGTTTAACTTGTAATCAAAATGGAAAGAAAGCTGTTATACCATGTATTACTGTACCAGGACTCAGATTTTCCAGTCTATATTTAGTTCACATTAAAATGGAAGCAAAGACGCAAACCAAGCTAAAAATAAAATGTTCTACAAAGATGAGATTTTTAAATGGATTGAAATCTAGCTTTATTTGGTCCCTTAAATGCTGATTGCATCGAGCAGCACCTTAACTTTGCAGTGCTTGGCAAACCGAACCGTACCATTTTCCACCATCTAGAATAGGGGTCAGAAAACTATGGCCCACCAGCCAAATCTATGGGCCATTTTCTTCTGGCCACCTGATTTTGTACAGTCCATCAGTTAAGAAGGTTTTTACATGTTTAAATGGCTTTTAAAAAAAAAGAAGATGAAGAATATTTCTGAATACCTGAAAACTATGAAATTCAAATTCCAGCGTCCTTAAAGTTTTATCCCCCCACTTATTCATTTAAGTATTGTCTATGGCTGCTTTCACAGAACAACAGTAGAGTTGAGTAATTTTGACACAGCCTTTATGGCCCACAAAGCTTAAAACTTTACTATCTGAACCTCTACAGGAAAAACTCACCAAGTTCTGCCCTAGATGAATGTTAATTATTCTTGTTATTCAAAATATCTTCCTGCTCATCACCTAGCAAAATGTTAAAATTCCTACTTGCTTCTCATATCCTATTGAGCTCCTGAACAATAAACCTGTCGATATTACTTTATTCTCATTTCTTAACAGTCTTCTAGCCATGTTTCTGTTTCTCCTCATACTTGGATCATCACCCAATCCAACAATTCCACTCAGAACTGTGCTTAAAAGTTTTAAGTAATATTTTCTAATCTATTCTGTCTCTGTTTCAAATGTTAGATGTAAACCATCATGGCCCACTAAGGGGCTGCCACCTACAATTTGAAAAATGCTGAGCAAGTCTTCCCTAGACTACTCTAACTACAGTTATGGTGAAAGATAATGTTTTAATTGCACAAACTGCATCTCATTAGGCAGTGAAAAATACAAATCAATATTTCCATATACTGCCCTACCATAAAGGTACAAGAATTTATTTATACATCCTTCATGTTAAAGTAAAACCAAGGTACTAATTGAAGATTGTGGTGACTATTTTCTTAATGTGCTTAAAGAGATATCTTAATCCAGATATAATGTTGCAAAGTTCTGAATATCTTTTCAGGGGTTAGGTATGTTTTACCTAAATTTAAAGACCCATAAAAAGAAAGACCCATCAATATTCCGAATTAACTGTAAGAAGACATAGAAATGCCAGATCAATGAGAGCACAATAAACCTAATTAGGAGACATTTTTGACACATGAAGCTTTAAGACCTTTGCCAAAATGAGTCATTTTTTTTTGTCTGAAAAAGTCACTGAGATGGTTCACTTGTTGATACCATGTGGCTTACGATGGTTGAACAATCTTAGTCTACAAATCTGACCGAGGTTCCTCCAGCCAGTCCCTGTATTCATGGGCCACAGTATTCATCAGCCAACAAAAAGCAAACAAAGCTTCTTTCACATTCATGTTCAAAACCAAGGTGGTCTGAGTTTATATTAGTGCTGTTTCAGAATGTCTCGTTTTCAATAAATACCTGTGAAATTCTCTGTAACAGTAAAGCTGAATGTAAAATCAACCTTCTCCTTAAGACAGAACTAAGAATTAGGAATGAGAGCCAAGGACAAGGAGAGAGGAAGACAAGGGATGAATTACACTCCCATTGGCTTTCTCACATCAGCACCATTTCCACTTTTTTAATTAAGGGATTTTTTTTCCTTTGGGGAAATAGAGGCAGCCATAAAATTATCTTCTGTTTAGCACCTGGCTAGCTAGCTGAGACTACCCAAAATTCCACTTAGCTGATACAGAGAAAGGAAAAAAGTGAAAAACAGAGAGATAGAAAAATAGTACAAACCAAGGACAAAGAAACAGGAAAAAAATGAAAAGGAGAACAAAGAGTATACAAAATGGGGATGTGAGGAGGGTACTAAAATGTACAGGAGAATTTAATTATTAAATCACACTAATTTTAAAAGCATGCCAGTCTTATTTTTTACTTTAAGAGTCATCATATCCACTGCAAAAACAAAAAACAAAAACTGAGATTAGTGTTGTCCTAAAATAACCCATATTTCCTACCATAGAGAAATGGGTAATTAAATGATGATATATCATGTTAGGCTGAACCAAATGAAATTTCCCACATTCAACCATTTTTTTCCAGCTTTATTGAGATATAACTGACAAACAAAATTATATATAAAGTATACAACGTGATAATTTGATAGACATACATATTGTGAAATAATTGCCACAATTAGGTTAATTAACATAACCAGCCCCTCACATAATTAATGTGTGTGTGTGCTTGTGTTTAAGGATGCTTAAAATCTAGGGATGCCTGGGTGGCTCAGTCAGTTGAGCATCTGACTCTTGATTTTGGCTCCGGTCATGATCTCAGGGTCATGATATCAAGCCCCAAGTCAGGCTCTGCGCTCAGGGGGAAGTCTGCTTGAGAAGCTCTCTCCTTCTCCCTCTGCCCCTCCCCCTGCTCTCTCTCTCTCTCAAATAAATAAATAAAATCTTTTTTAAAAAGTGAGAATGCTGGGACGCCTGCATGGCTCAGTCTGTTAAGCGGCTGCCTTCAACTCAGGTCATGATCCCAGAGTTCTGGGATTGAGTCCCGCATGGGGCTCCTTGCTCAGCGAGGAGCCTACTTCTCCCTCTGCCTGGCTCTCCTTCTGCTTGTGCTCTCTCTCTCTCTCTGTCTCAAAAATAAAAAATAAACTAGGGCACCTGGATGGCTCAGATGGTTAAGCGTCTGCCTTTAGCTCAGGTCATGATCCCAGGGTCCTGGGATCGAGTCCCACATCAGGCTCCCTGCTAGGCGAGGAGCCTGCTTCTCCCTCTGCCTCTGCCTCTCTCTCTGACTCTCATGAATAAATAAATAAAACATTTAAAAATAAATAAATAAATAATAAAAAACTAAATAAATAAAATAAAAAGTAAGAATGCTGAAGATATATTCTCAGCAAATTTCAAGGCTACAATACAGGATTATTAACTATAGTCACTATGCTGCACATTAGATTCCCAGAACTTATTCATTCTATAACTGAAAGTTTGTACCCTTTCACCAACATCTTCCCATTTCCCAGACCTCCCAGGCCCTTGATCATTTTTGACCTACCCTTGACCATTTTTGACCTACTAACCTAGCAAATTCATTTAGTTCAACCTAACATAATGGAATACTTTCCCACCATTAAAAAGAATGAGGTAGATGTGCACACGCCATTAGGGAAATGATCGTATTAGAACTCCAAACAAGACACAGCATTGTGTACAGAATGTTCCCATTTGTACTTTTTAAAGAAACATATGTATGTTCATAGACATTTTCTGGAAGCATACCAAGAAATATGTCAACAGTTGCCTCTGTGATGAAGATTAGAAAGTCTGGAGTGAGAGGGAGATTACTTTCCACTGAATACCCTCCCATCACTGAATATCCTCTCACACTCTTGAATATCCTTTTATATGCATGCATTCTTATTTCAAGTAAGAAAAAACCCGGATACTTTCCAAATGCCACAATTAATTTGAGATTATTCAAATTATTTAAAACATTAACCAGTATTTACAACAAAGAACATTTTAAATAAGGTCATTACTTTGGTGGCCTTTTTTACCCCAAACCTAAACTCACCAAACAACTTCATGACCATAAGGCTCTTAAAGGAAACTAAAGTAAGTACCATGTTTTCATAATAATATTCATATATATGAAGCATTACATATAAGTGTATAATATATAGATTATTCATTTAAGTTATTCATTTAAGAAATATTTTGATTTCTTTTTTTAAGATTTATTTATTTTGAGAGAGAGAGAGAGCATGAGCAGAGGAGGAGCAGAGGGAGAGGGAGAGACAGAATCTCAAGCAGACTCCATGCTGAGTGCTGAGCCCAACACAGGGCTCGATCTCATGACCTGAGATCACAACCTGAGCCGAAATCAAGAGCCAGAGGCTTAACCAACTGAGCGACCCAAGCGCCCCAGAACTGCTTTCTGTCTCAAAAACCACTAGGCCTTGGGCTAGTCCTGGCCTCGTTCTCCTCCAGACTCTCCCATCTTGCCTATCTGTGGAGATGATCAAGCAAGTATAGTCTTTTTCTAAAAGATCTTTTCCCTTAACTCTTCCCTGGATCAAATTTAGCAGTTCTCACTTTATGAATCCCCTTCCTACCCTAGCTCTCTTCCCTGAGAATCAGTATGTGTGATAAAAAGATATAACTGATGAAATCTGTAGCATATATGAACAGTCTGGATTGAGGTGGGGGGGCAGGCGGAGAGTTTGAGGCTCACCAGTCTCAGGAGTTTTAGGCCTGGATCTCACGTGTTCGTATATGAAAATGCTGATGAACTTGTAAACATTTGTATGAGTTAGTATAAAATGCAGAATTTCTGAAATTCAATACATCTTGGGAAATTTAAGAAATATTTCATTTAACGATCACTCTCTAATCATGGAAAAAATCATGCACTAAATATTTTTATTAGAAAGTTAAATGGAAAACCAATAATAAATGTGCTTTTTGAATTTATTCTTAGTCTCAAAAACATGCTTTACCCCAAACCATAGATAATACAAAATTTAAAGAATATGAACTTAGCTATTACCATGAATTCCTGAGACCTACAAATTTTAATTGTACCCACCCCCAAATTTGTTGTGTAACCTAACTCAAATTAGAGCCATCTCTAAATTTTCTTTCAAGCAGTATAAATGTACTGGTAAATTCTGATATGTTTGCATGGAATTTTAACCATTTCATAAGAATCTATAAAATATGCCATTTTTTAAACTTACCATTTTGCCCATTAGTAACACAGTTTTATAAACTTTTTTAAAATTAAGATTTCAAATGTTAAAGGCACTGTTAGAAAGTCCCTATCTTGTTTAGCCGTTATCTTCTAAAAATATATTAAACCCATATCCTTAAGTTATCATAGATTCTATTAAATGAAGAAATGTCACTATTAAAATGAGTTACAGGATGGGCAGTTAAAAAAAAAAAAAATGACCGAAGCAATCTTTGACTCTTTGCTAAGTGCATCTTGTTAACACTTGCGTGTGCTTACATGTATTTATTTTAGAAAATAAGGAGGCAGGCTAATAAAAGCATGATTTCATAAACATGTAATAAAAGCTCTACTCTCATATAGGAGTCCACGGACCTTAAAAAACAAATTCTCATAAAACTAACTACAGAATTAACTTTTGCAAATTTATTTTTAAAGAGAGCACACCCAATAATTTCATTGGTTCTCTTCAAATAACTCATTAAAGTACCCCAGTGATAACAGACTTTTAAAGTATGATGATTTTTAAAGTATGATGAAAACTGAAAAATATGAATAATCCTTCAGTGTGGCAAGCATTTCCTATGTATATGCTCAAGATCTATTTAAAACTCTCAACTTTGAGCCCTCGGGGGTCAAAAGCACCTGCTACATAAATAAGAGTAACACAGCTTGCTAATGTCCATATAACACAAAGAGGTTAATCTTCATTAAGATAACCATGGCTGGTAAGATCTGAACCCTGCACTCAGCAGGAACCCACGACTCAATAGCCTGGCTTGCTGATGTGTCTCGCAGGGTATGTTTAACTGCCAGCATCATTTACACAGGCGTCGCGCCTTGGCTTCTGCGGGAGGTAAGGGGGCTGTTTGCTGTCACCTCCCCACCCACCCTTTCGGAGTGGTCCTGGGAGGAGACAGCTGCTGCCCGCGGGAAGGGAAGGTGGGGGGCTTCTTGCATCTTTGGCTGGTCGGCCTGCACTCGGCTCTCTGCGCAAGGCACATACTCCACCCAACCACTGCACGCAGGGAGGACAAAAAAATAAAACAGTCCTTCTAAGTTCCCTGAGTGGGAACTCTCAAGAGCGCTTCAGCATTTTCCCACGCTCCCGCCGAGCCGCTGGTTTCCTTCTCCTCCAAGTCGGCCGCCGAGCTCCCCGGGAGCCCACCCGGACCGCCTCCCTCGCCGGGCCGGGAATCCCTTCCTGCCGCGCGGCGGTCCAGCACCGCCGGCCCCGCCCCCGGGCCAGGCCCCGCCCTCACCTTGTGCCCCACGTCCCCGGGATCGCCGGCGCGCTCCGAGCGCCCCAGGCGCCCTCGCTCCTCGTCCCCGCCCCGAAGCCGCCCGCCTTCCACGCTGCCCTTAGGCCCGCCTCACCTTGGTCCGGATCTGCCCCGAGGTGGACACTTTGCGTATCAGTTTCTGGGGTCCCTCTTGCTCCGCTTCGCTGTCAGAGGAATCGTCTCCGGGCCCCGCCGAGGCAGCGCCGGGAGTGACCGCGGCGCCGGCCGCGGCGGCCGCTCCTCCCGCGGCGCCCGGAGGGTGGTGCTGGCCGCCGGCCCCGGCCATCCTCTCCGACTCCTGCGGGGACACAGCACCGCCCGGTGGGGGCGGCGGCGGCGGTCAGTGGGTGCGCTCGGTCCGAGCCGGGCCCAGAGCCCCGCGCCCGGCTGCAGCCGCCATCTTCAGCTCCCCCAGCCGCCCCCGCAGGAGCAGGGGCGCGCGGGATCAGACCCCTTCCCAGCAGCGGCCCTCCAGGCCTCTCCGCCCGGCTCCGGCCAGAGCGGCGAGCGAGTGGGGCACAGGGGACGCGGACCCCGGCCCGCTTGGGACCCCTGCGCACCCAGCCTCGGGATGTTACAGGGTTCCTGACCCAGAATACGACCTGCACGGGTGGAGAGGATGGGAGTGACAGAGGGACAGGGGCAAACTACCACTTCCCCCTGGGGCCTGGGGTCCCCAGGATGGACGGGAGTGGGGGGCGGGGGAGGGTCAGGAAACCTCCGCAGCCCAGCCCCGCAAGCCGGGCAGTGGCTATGCTCCCTCCCTCGGCTCACGGGCAGCCGGGGCAAGAACGGCCCCTGGAGTAGAAAGGGAACCTAGAGCTTCCTCCCGACTCCCTTGGGTACACCCTGCCACCCCCTAGACCTAGAATCTCTCCAGAGCCTTGGGCCTCGCCGCACAGTTCCCGCTGAATAAAAGTCCCTTCCGCCCCCCAGATGGGTGGGCGCTGCCCCTTGTCCCCCGTCTCACGACCCCTCAGCGCATCTCCGATGAACCATACCTCTCCCGCCTCTGCCTCGGGGTTCGGGTCCTTTCAGCTCTCCCGACCGCGGTGTTTAGTTCCTGGCCCACCCCCACCTCCATCCGGCGCACACGGAAGAGAAGAGCATTTTCCGGGAGGTTCCACTCCGCTCTGAGAACTTTTCGTTCAGAAAGAGCGATCCCTTTGGCTAACAGGAAACTGGGAAGGGCGTGGAGAGAGCGCAGAAACAAGAGAGTACACGCAGCCCAAGACCACAGAATGCAAAATAAATGCCTAAACTGAAGCGCTAACCGAGACTGCCTGGAAGCAAACAATGCACTGAAACCATGTGAACACCAGTGCCCGAGCACGAAAACATTGGAGGTCCTGGGAGAGCCACTCCCTAACCCGGACCAGAGCCGGAGGAAATGGGATCAACAGGCTGCCGCCACCCGCTCACAGCTCGTCCCAAGCGAGCTGGCTAAGCGGGCACTTGGGAATAGCAGCCTCGCGGCGGGTGTGCACGCTCAGCGTCAAAGAACCTTTGTTGGTGTGGGAGGGCTTGGGGGAGAAGACACTAAAATGACAGATTCCTCTTGTCATCCACAGAGAACTCTAAACTTAGCTGTAGTTTTAAATAGGGCAAAAAGTCCCCGCCAGGCTGTAGGGACTCTTCACACTTCAGTAAAGCACTGAATCTCTTCAGCGTGTTCCTGTCCTTCAGTACCCATTCCTATTTTTTCAGTTATGACCTTCTACTTTTTCAGTTGATATGACCTTTAAGGGTCCTCCAAACTAGCATTCTATTGAAGTTTTGTTTTGTTTCTTTTTAGTTGCAATCTTACTCTCAACAATAATTTGATTGCTCTGTCAAAACTAACAGTTCTAAGGGGTTATAAGAAACAATATATTTTCAATCCCAATTCTATACATCCACATTGCTGATTAAAATGTAAAATGTGCTGGTTTGAATCTTCAGAGACAGGAGATTGCTGCCTTGAAATACAAACTGATGGAAGCTACTTCTCCAGCTTCTGTTGTCTTCTTTAGGAAGGGAAGGAGCCGGGCAAAATAAACTTTAAGAGCCGTTATGGCTTTGTAAATATGTAATTCTAGATCTACACAGAACATATTGTTGTGAAAGGAATTCTTTAAGAGAAAAATAATCAAAATAATGGCCTTTAGCCCAACCTGTTTGGTCACTGATGAGTCCAATGGTTTGTCAGCATAGACATGAACACCTAGCAAAGGGCACTTTGGAAGAATAAACCTAGTTCAGACTCCTCCTATAATGAAAGTGAGACCCAAAATCATGAGCTAGGGCCAAAGTCAAAATTGTATGATTACTATGCTAATATTCTATTCACTTTAGCACACCACATAACAAAATTTAGTTTGTCAATTATGTTTGTATTCACACTTCAGGCTTTCAAGTTTTATATAGCACCATGTTCCTAAGTCCAGGTGGAGTGGTTAAACTGAAATGCACTGTTGAACACCCATGCCCATCCTGTGATCTGAAGAGGGCTGAATAGAGTTCTCATTCTGATGCAGACACTGATTGCTTAAAGATACCCTAAAAGAGCTTCATGTGCAAGAGCTGGGCAATTAATGCCTCAAAGTGAAGGTATTTATTACTCCATAAAAATTTAACCTCAGTTGTACCTGCTCTTCAAAGACTCCTGTAACAAGTTCTAAAACTTGGTTGTGACTTTGAAAGCATAGCCAGTCTTAGCCTACTCATGCTAAATAAATTATCCCTGCTCTACAGTTTCCCTAGCACATAGAACACTCAGAGTGAAAATAGTGTGTAGGCAAATGAAGGAATGTCACTTCATTTCCCACAAAAGGCAGTTCATGAAAACCCTGTTTTCTTCAATCACCTCTTCTGAGGAGATTGTTTCAAGTAATCCCTAAGGGAAGGTACCCGATCCATCAGATTCTTCTCAGTTCTTATCCGTAAACTAGAAGTTTCCAGAATGAATACCCAATCTGGATAACGGTATACCTGCAAGGTACTTCACTTCCCTTAAAAATATAATAGCAATGTCAAGAGTTCCACACTTTCAACCATTTTAATGTAGCTCAGAACGGCAACTGAAACAAATTTCAAATATGTGGTATATTACATTATTTCTTCGATTTACAAGATTCCCTTGACTTTTTCCTTACGTGGTGTTTTTAGATTTTCAAAAAATTTCTTAGATGTGTCTTACATATTTCTTTTATTATTGTTACTTTGAAATCTTTGTTTGGCACATAACATATCACAAACACACTATTAAAAACTTGGACATAAGCCATGTAGACACTGCTTTCGGGATGAAATGGAAATAGAAGCTACCACTAAATCAGGTTTCTACTTTATAGGGCTTCCTGCCCCGTTTAAAGAAAGAAAAATTATTACACTGAAGTTGTATAAATCACAGCCAATTCTCATTGTGATACCGATTTTGTGAATATTAACATATTCTTACTGATAGATATTTTAAATTATATTCTTATTATTGACCATTACCTTTAACAAAAGAGGTTTAATATCCATTTGCAACTTTTAAATCCCTTATGGTCTATGCTTTTATGTTAAACACTATATCACAAATATGTAGAACTCTATACTTATATACGGAAGAACCCAAGTTGGACTTTCAAACAGTAACATTCTAGGACTCATACTCCTAATCAATGGGAACCATGCAAAGAACACTGCAGGCAAATAAGTACAGGCCTGCTTTCATTCAAACTTTATAACTACTTCCATAATATACTATCTGTTATATATTTGAAATTTAACATTCAAAACTTTACTCCATTAAAATTTCCTTGGTTGTTACCTGAGTGAAAAAAGATTTTAGATTCATCATGCTAGCAACTCCATGTACCTATGGTTATCCCTGCACCTAAGGCAAAAACCTTTTGTCACCTAGACCAAATGCACAAATATGCTTATAACTTCTCATTTATATTCTGGCCCCTTTTCCTTTGAAACTCTTCCCTTTCTAATTTTCCATTAGTTTATTGAATCATTTCATCAGAGCCAAGTAGACAAAAATCACATGGAAATAAAAACAAATTTTAGTAAGTAAAATGTACCCTAGTATCCTAGTATCACTGCCTGAGGTCTGCTTTGTAAATATGCCCACAATTTCTGAGTTTTGGCTGGAATTCAAGCTATCCATCTCCCCACCCCCGCCCCAGGATATCATCTATGAGTAAGGGTTGTTTGGCTAAATATCTTCCCTCCCACCACCAAAATATTTTCATATTGATTAGAAATTTAGGTAATGCCTCTATTTCCACTGATTTGATTACATTCCAAAGCTAGCATTAAAGAAAATACACAGAAACGTGAATGCTAACATTTATCTTCTTTTAGGCCTGATGCCATAGCTGGAGTAATGATAAGGCTAACTGTTTATTTAAATGCCCTCACTTAACTAAATAACTTCATTTTATCTCCAAATACAAAGAATGTCTTGAAGTCCAGTAGCTGACTCTCAGCTCGACATGGGTATATTGCAAGCCAGAAGTTCTGTTCTCTTTACTGTTATTCAGCATCAATTCCTAAGATTACGTTTACTCTTTTGTCTGAATAGTTCCATGTAGAATCATATCACCATGTTTTAGGTTTCATCAAAAAAGAACAAGGAGAGTATATCCTTATAGGTATGCTATTATACGCAATAAGGAGTAATTCAGGGTCAGTGTAATGTGACTATTTCCTACTCAATATTAAATATTCTTATTATAAACATTTTTAATGAGTATACTTTTATAGTAAAGTATTAATCAGACAGCAGATTTTCAATAACTGCAAAATGGACTCCTAGTCAAAGCAGATGTTCCTTAGCCCAAGGTCTTTGAGGGTCCACAGATTGGGCTTCAGGAATTCTGATTCACCTGAAATTTTATTATTATTTTTATACACATATTGCAGAGATACATTGTGCGGAGAGACTCCATAGCTTTGGTTAGATTCTTAAAGGGATCATTGACCCAAGATAAGTTCAAGAATCCCTGATTTTGATGAATTTTGTGTTCTTTCAAAACATATTTAGACTAAGCCGATATTTCCTCCCTGAAATAATTAACATTTAAGCATTCTTTCCCCCCTAATTTATCTCCCCATTTCTTGTATATGCCACTTTTCAGTAATTTGGGTAACTATTTTTTAAGGAATTTAAATGAGAATTCTTAGACTTTGTGGTCACACACGTATGACCACAGGTTTTCAAATAAAATCACTTTGTCAATGTATCATTTTGTGCCACATACGTGAGCTCTCTGAAGATTTTTTTTTTAACTATCTGAATGTCAACTCCTAACATATATGAAACAAGACATTCTGTTAAGAATGTATGCTCTGTGAGGATGTAAGGATTTGTGTCTGTGTTAACTGCTATATACAACAATCCTGGAACACAGTAGATGCCAGATAAAATATCTGTTGAGTGAATAAAAAGGCCTTCAGTGTTTAAAGAAAATAAACTCAATTTTTTAAGGAGAGTTCTGCAGTCTGGGTAAAGTGTCACGGTTCATTCACACACTTCTGTTAGGGCTCTAGTTTTAAAGGCAAATAAAGGAGCATTTTCATTTTTGTCACTTAAAGTAAAGCAACATTAAACTTTTTCTCTATTTTCCTAGGTATGAAGTAGTTCTGCCATCAGTCCCCTAAAGTAAAATACATATAACAAGGTATTTTTCACTGTGATTGGTGTTGGCTTAAAGCATCTGAGTTCAAAAGGGACTTCATATAGGAAAGTTTAAAAGAAAAAAGTAACAGAAACAGGTCAATGAATTTAGTTCTCCGTGATCTTTGATTTAAAGTTCAAAACCGGATTGTTATTTTTAGTTTCAAGAACAATTTAATCCCCAGTGATAACCACAATAGAAGAAGTATGAGCAGATGGGCAACCTAACAACATGTTCAAATTTACAAAAGCAGAGACAGCTGCAGATACAGATGGATCAGAGTCCAAGGACACCTCTGAAAGGTCGGGAAACAAGAGGCAGAGAAATGTATTTGGGCAAAGGAGCTGAGAATGTACATACTAGCAAAGAAAAAGGAGAGCCAAGCCTGGCACCTGACCTAGACGCTCTTAACAGGCAGGGGGCCAGCCTGAGCAGACACGCAGAGTCCCTGGGAAAAGAGCATCCGAACACGTTGAACAGAACACGGGTGAGGCCAGAAATTTCAGACGAGGGTTTCCAGATAGGTTCAAGAATTTCAACCACGACGTAGGAGCAAACATCGAGGCAGCGCGTGGAGAGCCAAAATTCGATGCCAGGGAAAAGGCAGCCCACAGAGGGTTACAGGGCTCTGAGTGAGACGGGGATTCCGGGGTAGAATCCCTGGGGGGATGTGAGATGGTTCTGACTGTCTGAGTTGAAAGAAAGAAGGAAGTTGGAGGAGTTTGAGGGAACAAATCCAAAGCCCCCCGGTCTTCTCCTCCGTATCCTCACACACACA
>NW_023270316.1:52306600-52343751 GCF_011800145.1 Mirounga leonina | reverse complement strand
CCGCCCCCTCCTCCCAGCGGGCGGCCCGGGACGCACGTGACCCCCCTGTCAGGCCTTATAAGGCGCGGAACCGAAAGCGGCCGCCGGGTGGTCACGGGCACCGGGCGGCGCGGCGGACACGAGCAGCCGTCCCCGGGGCCGGGCGCCGGGCGCGGCGGGGAAAGCCGGAGCTGGGCCGCTCGACGCGCCGGCCACCCGAGCGGCGGCGGCTGAGAGTCCCGGGAGACGCCTCCCGGCGCCCCTCGCCCTCTCTGCCGCTCCCGGCGCCTGCAGCTCGCGCCCGCCTCCCTCAAAACGCCGGCGGCCCGGGGCTGCGAGCACCTCCCCTCCTTCGGGCGCTGAGGCTCGAAGGAAATCGCACTGGACAGTTACCGACTTCAACGGAGCAAGGGAGATAACTGCACTCCAGAGCCGCTCGCCGACCAGCTGTGCCAGGGATGGCGTATTCTTTGTGATGTTAAAAAGATTGCAGATGGGTTAGCATCTGCAGGAGGGTTTAAGCTTGAGCGAGAGTGCTTCTTTGATTCATTTTTAATGATCAACGGTTTCGTGGAAAGAAATCCGGCCACGGAGTCGATCTGCCTTCCAGTTCCAGCAGGACATTCAAATTGGGGAAAGGGACTGGCTCCCAGGAGTGCTCAATAGATGGCAAGTCACCTCCTCCAGCCCTTTGAAAACAACGTTACAAATGGCGCTTCCGATCATCATTCTGGCGTGGAAATCGGTTTCCATCTAGTTCCAAGCCAAGAATGGCTTTTCACGGGTTATTCCCTCCCCTGGACTTTCAGGCTCCCTCTATCAGCATCTTCCCACGGCTCTTAATCATGTCAAACACATTCACACATTTTAAAAACAAACCGAAAAATTAAAAACACTTACTTGATCCAGTCTGCCTCCAGTCCCCACCTCCTCACAGCCAAGCTTTTTGGGAGATCGACGCCTGTTCTCATTATTCTCACATACATTTCTCAATCTACTACTCATTCTTCCCTGCAGAGGGACTTCCACCGAGGTGACCCTGACAAAGGCCATTTGTGGCTTTAAAAATGCCCTAAACAATGAGATTGCTGTTGTTGTTATTTTCAGTTCTCTTCTTACTTAACCCATCTGCCGCATTTGTCGTTGGGGACCTGACTTTTGTCCTTGAAACTATGCCTTCCATTGGCCCCTTTGAGACTTAGGTCTCCAAGTTCTCCAAGCGTTTCTTGTTCAGCCCTCTTGCCACCTCTTACATGTTGAAGTGCCTAAATAATCTGCCCTTGCTCTGTTTCTAATGCTGCCTGGTCTATGCACACCCACTCATGAATGACTTCAACTACCAACCATGTGCTGATAACTCATAAACGGCCATCCCCACCCCAGATCTCCAGTTCTGTAAAGCCTATTTCTTACCAGAAATTTCTACCCTGACGTCCCATGGGCCTTAGACTCAGCTTGATTAAAACAGAAGGTAATTTTCCCGCCAGCTGGCTTTTCTCTTTTGTCTCATGCTCTCGGTAAAAGTCTTCATAATCCACCTAGTCACCCAAAGGAGAAATCTGAAAATTGCCCCAGGTTCTTTCTTCTCTCTCCCATTTGCCCCCTCCACACACCAGAATGTTCTATCACCTTCCCACCATTTCACTGTTCTTGCCTGGTTTCAGGTCCTCTGTTTCAAGCCCCAGAAATATTTCATTTCTTTCCTTATTAGTCTCACTGTCTCAAAGCTGGTGGGACCTCCACCACTGCCATCTCTCACATTGTGGCCAAAGTAAGCCTTCTCAAATACAAAATGGAGTGAGTCATCCCCTGAATAAGCCCTTCGAATGGCCCCCCATTACCTGTAGGATGAAGTCCCAGTATCTTAGCCAGTATCTATTTCTCCAGTCTCATCAAACAACTCTGAGCTCCTCACATGCAGTTTCCTGTAAGGCCACTTAATTTTATGCTGTGCTGTCTCACGGGATGTCCTTCTTCTTACTCAGCCTGTCCAAACACCTGCTCATCTTTCAGGATTCAATCTAAGAGTTGCTTCGTTATGAAATCTTTTGACCCTGCTGCAGGTTAGAACTGGCCACTCACTCGAGATGAAATGCACACCCCCCTACCCCATCACAATGCCTTGGAAGACTTTATTAAACTCATTTTTTAACATAGTATCCCTGACGACAAGTATTATGACAGACTTAATCTCCATTTTCCTAGTTCTCAGTAGTTCCTGATGTATCATACGTGCTCAGTAAAGGTTGAATGAATGAATTATGTGATAGAATTGGAATTACCATATTTTTATGGCTATAGAAAACCAGTTTCCCGTGTATTACTCTCATTTAATTCTCACAATTCTGCAAATAAAATATTATCATCTTTTATAGTGATAGAAATTGAAACTAGAAAAGAATGAAGCAATCTGCCCCAGGTGCCACTGTATAAATCGCAAAGCCAGGACTATAATCCAGTCGCCTAGGTAAATTCACTACATATTTATCTGTCCATTGTTTTTTCACCATAAATTCTATTTTGCACGCTACCATGGCTTTCTTTTTGTTAGTGGTCGCCTGGTATATGTCTTTTCATCTTTTTATTTCCAACCATTCCGAGTCATTATGTTTTAAGTGTGTCTTGTAAACAACAGTTGAATTTTGGTAGTATTAACTCATTCGAGAGTCTGCCTTTGAGTCATCTATTTTAATCAGTTTTCATTTATCATGGATATTAATTAGGGTAAAAGGTGATTGTAAGAAAGAGATCCTTCCTCTCTGGCTCCTCCCAAGCACAGTGTTTATTTCCCTCTCCTGAAACAGTCTTAGGATAAGTGGTCCAGGTTGTTAGGGCAGCTCCTTTGCTCCATTTTGCTATTCCATCCCCTAGGGCACTGCCTTTATCTATGTGGGAGAAGCTGGTTAGGGGAGTTCTAGCTCAAGGAAGGAAGAAAAGAGTATAAAGGAGCACAAGCCTAACTTCTTAAGACTTAGATCCAGAAGTGACACGCTTCTCATCTGCTCATATGGCATTGGCCAGAACTTGGTTACATGGTCATACCTAGCAGCAAGGAGGCAGGAAAATGAAGCCATTAGCTGGGCAGCCATGTTCCAACCACGACTCTATTACTATGGAAGACAGAAAATAGGTTTTGGTGAAAACTAGCATTCTCTGTTACACCAGGAATACCGTCTTTGGATTTATTACTACCACCTTCTCATGTCATATTTAACTTTCTTTTTCTTTGCTTCTTTTTTGCCCCTTTCTTGCTTTCTATTCCATTAATTGAATTTTCTTTCATTTGCTCTTTTTCTAAACACTCCTACTGTTTTGGAATTTTTACCTTTTATTTCAATTCTCAGTGGTTACCCTTAAAATATTAACGTTTATACTCAACATCCAAGATTCCATCAATATCTTCAACCCCTTCTTTTAAAGATGATCTTAAACAAACAAAAATAAATAGAACACCTTAGCTCAGAATTCCTTTCCTATAAACTATGTATTGCTATCCAGTATTTTTTAATTCCCCACGTATTTTTTAGTTCTTCACTAAATTAGTCATCACCATTACTACTTTTATAATTATTTGATTAATTTTCCTAACATAGTTTATCAGTGTTTTTCCTTACTATTTGCTTTTTGTATCTCACCCTTTCCTTCTGGGCTCAATTTATGTCTTGGTGAAATATGTTCTTCAGTATTTTTATTCATCATATTTGCGAGTAAAATTCTCTGTTTCGTCTCTCTCATTTTATTTTCTCTCACATTCTTGAATCAGAATTTTGTCAGCTAAGGAATTCTAAGTTGACAACCATGGACTCCAACACCTTGATGTTACTGTTTCATTACCTTCTGGTATCTACTGTTTGGTGATAGAAGTCTGGTCAGTCTCACTGTTATTCCTTTATAGATTTTTTTTTCACCATAGTAACTTAATATTTTCTTTTTTTCCCCCCAGTTAATGCTTACATTAGTGATTTGTGTCTAGGTAGATTTTGTTTTTTAGATAGATTGTTCAGGACTCAATGTTCATCTTCAGCCTGAAGACTCAGGTCCTTCTTCAGTTTTGGACAATTTTCAGCTCTTGGGTACTTCAAATATCCCCCCCCCCCCCACTCCCACCCCATGCATTTTTTTCCTCTATTTTATCTTTCTGGAACTCCTATTAGGTAAGAGTTTGAGTTTATCTTTTTCTTCCATATTTCCGCTCTTTTTCTCTGTGCTGCTCTTGGGTAATTTTCTCAGATCCCTTTGATTCTCTCTCTAGATTCTCTTTGCAGCTGTATTATATACTCTTTAATATGGACATTGAATTTTAATTTATTTACATTTCTAAAATTTTCATTTCTTTTGTTTTCAAACCTACTTGCTCTTTTTTTTCATAATATCTTACTTTTGTCCTAGAGTCTATTCTTTCCTTTATCACTTTGAACATCTTAAACACATTTATGTAAAAGTCTTTCAAATTACTCTAATAGAGCACACTTACCACAATGCACACTGAGTAATGTATAGAATTGTTGAATCACTATATTGTACACCTGAAACTAATATAACACTGTATGTTAACTATACTAGAATTAAAATTAAAAACTGAACTTAAAAGTTGTTCTAATATCTATAGTTAACAGAGTGCAAATTCTTCCATCTGTTGCACTAGCTGAGTCACAACTGTGGTGGCATGTTTCCTTGTGTGCTTTATTATGTTTTACTCTGAGCTTCTCTTCAGAGGGACTTGTTTTCCATGATGGTTTTACATCTCTGTGAGGTATTACATTGGACTCAGGGACCTCCAGGTTTTCCTGGCTCACTTACATGTCTGGCAGTGGATGCTGGAAAGCTCAAGCAGATGAAGGCTGCACAGCCCAGGGCTCCTTAAGTCTCTCTCTGTTTCCAAGGGGCTTCTCCACAACTCCTCAGCATGGTGGCTTCCGGATATCTGGATTGACTTCTTATATATAGGATCAGGGCTCCTAATGTGTATGTCAAGAAAGAGCATGGCAGATGGGTGCTGTATTCTATTATGAACTCACCTCAGAAATCATATAGTATCATTTTCACCAAGTGAATTGAATGGAGTTGTCAGAAAACCCTGCTCAGTTGCAAGGGTATGGAACATACGGACCTCAAACTTGTCAGTGGGAGGAGTATCCGAAACATTTGATGAGGAACATTTGGGATGAGATGTATATACTTGTGCAGTCCTCTTTGGAACATCCAATCTACCACAGTGGTATATCTCAGTAAATTTCAGTGTCATGTTTCTGGGCAACCAGAGGTTCATTCTCAGATTAGATTATATTCGTAGAGGGATATTCCTTCTCTCTGACCCAGCACCTGGAGAACATGAGTTATCATCCATGAAGAAGCCAGCCAACTAAAATGCAGGCATAGAGTCTTCTTCACACTGAAGAAGCACAGAGCTGCACCATTCCACTGCCCCAGCCAAATCTTTGGTGGAGCATATTGGAGTCTGACAAAACCTCCCATAGAAATCATCTGACAAAGACCCTCTACTTAAGGTCTGTACTTGAAGCAAGTTTACAAACAGATTACATCTTAGGAATAATGTACCTACCTGAAGCAGGAAATAGAAATCACAACCCTCGTTCCACTTTATCAAAGTAATGTGGGGCTCACAAAAAGAAGAGCAATAGCAAACCCAACTCTGTGGCTCACATTGGCCGTTATCCCTGCTGCCTTAATAAAGAGACCCTTCGTGGTCTCTCATGTAGCAGGGTGCTAGGGGTGTTCTCTACTTATTACAGATCACAACTTAGGCATACAAATTCTACAAATGATTTTATCTCACTCTTCGGTCCCCATCCCACACAACCAAGAGAAAAACACTTAAAAAAATCAAACATTTGTTGACTAAATATAAGGATATAAAATATAAGGATACTAAAAATATAATTAAGTGAAAAGGCATACTAAAGGATACTAAAAATACTAAAGGATATAAGGATATTAAAAATATAAGGGTACAAAAAATACAATGAAGTGAAAAGGCAGGTTTTAAAACACAACATATAAAACATGTAAATATTATGTAACGATGTATTAAGAAGTTTGGCAGGATATACCTCAAAGTGATTAGTGATTATTGGTGGGCAGGTGGGTTCCATAATCTCATGTATTTGTCCTTTCTTGTTTTGTTTGATGTCTGGTAGGATTATGCATATTCTTTGATTTTCTTATCTTCCCACAATAAGTATTTATTGCTTTGAGAGAAAATTATGAGTAATTGATCATAACTAAATTAATAAAAATCAACATATTTAGGGAAATTTGAATCCTTAAATGCATAAAAAAGAGATATATATATATATATAGGGACTGGGGAATAAGGCAGAGGAAAAGTGAAAATAACCGGGGCTAGGGCTATGTCTTCTAGGCCAGATGAGGGTGAAGAATTGGGTCTGGAGTTAAAATAAAATGTGACAAATTTCATTGTGATTCAAACTGGCAAATTGTGAGGTTCCCCCCAAGTGAGCAGAGCCAAGGATGGGGCTTTTGTGATCCCTGAGAATACAGTCAGTGGACTTCATCTAGGTGGTGGCAGGTGCCCAGCTTCAGATTCAAGGGCAGAGTTCTAGATCCCAGGAAGAGGGCTGTCAAGAGCCAAGTGGCAGGAATCGAGCCAAAGCAAAATGCTGGAAACTGGGACAAGGGACATGAAGGGAGCTCTGACCGGGTGGCCCAGCACCCAGTTCAGTGGTCCTCAGGGAGATGGGAGCAGGGGCCAAGAGGCTAGAGGGCAACGGGGGCCAATGGTCAGTGGTGGCCTTCAACATTGGGTGATAGGGCAGTGAATTTGAATAAAACTATCCCAGATTAAGGGACTAAGGTTTCTACGGTGGTTTTCTCAGAGAGGGTTAAGAGTATTTTCTTTTGGAAAGCTATGCAAGGAAGAGATGAAGGCAAAAAGAGTGAGGTTTGGCACCTTGTCATTGAGGAACACTAACACTGAGTGAAAAGCACATGGGATTTGCTGGGAAAGAGAACTGTGCCCCAACTTCCACACTTCTATTGATTCACCTTGAGACCTTGGGTGAGTCGCCTCCTTCACTGTAAAATGAGCGTAACGATACTAATTCTCAGTACTGTGTGAGGGATAAGTGAAATACTGTACTAAAAATGTCTGGCATAATATAGGTGTTTTTTACAAATATCACTGAAAAGGAAAAGAAATGAGGGGATTATGACTTTTATGTGCCACATGTTAGACGAGGAATACCACCCCTCATCCCCTCGTGGGGGATGTCATATAGTCTTTGAAGGTAGCAGCTACTAGAATTAGAAAATCGTCCATTTTTTAAAAGCTTCAACACCACAGGTTTTAAAACTCCTTTTTAGATAAGTGACACTTTGGTTTTAATCATCGCAACAACCCTATGAGATAATTATTATTATCCCCATTTTACAGATGAGGAGACTAAGGTTCAGGGATTAAGCAGATTGCCTGCGGTCACAGAATTTGTCAGAGATAGAAAGACAGCCAGCATGGGGAGTTCTCACCACATAAGAGTCCCATCAGAGAGGTGGAAGAAGAATCAGGAAATCGAGAGACCAGTAAGGAAAACGGACCACATACATTTCAAGACTTTTGTTGGGGGGATTAGTTAGTGTTGTTTCATAGCATAGGGAGGCAAACGTGTGTTTAGGCAAGTGGGAAGGCACTAGTGGAGGGGTCATGACGGAATGCCAAAGAGAGAGGGACTAATTCCTGGGGAGAGGTCTGATGCACAGGTTGAGGAATAAGGCTTATAGAACTCTGGTTCTTCAGAGCCAAGAATAAAGGAGCCAAGGAAGAGAAACACACCTTATAGGTTAACTGTTGTTATGAACTGACTGGCATCTAAGTCTAAAGTGTGTTTTCTTTCCTGTTACCCCAGGATACAGCAACCGCCCTTAGGAAAAATGTCGCAGTCTGGGGCCACTCTTGGTCCTCCCTTTTCCCAGACTCTTGCACATGATGCCCACTTTCCTGGACACTTTCCTTTGTTTGCTTTCCTTGGACTCTGCTTCCAGTTCCACCACCTTCCCACCCAGTCAGGGGCCTGGGCCAGTCTACCTAGGAACCCCTTCCTCTCCTTTACCTTTCCTACTCCAGCTTTATTAGCCCAGATAGGGACCTGGAGGATCACAAGCAGAGGACGGGACGGCACCTCAAGAGCCTTTCCTGACCCAGCTGACGTACCTCACGCCTGTTGCAAGTGGGTCCCAGTTGTACCCAAACCCAGAGCAAAGTGCATGCCATTCTGTCTGTCCAGTCCTGCTTCTCCCCCTTACATATCCCCGCTCCTATGGACACTCACGGGAGTGCACCTAGTCAGGCTGGTGGCAGTCTGGGGATCACAAGGATGGTGGCCGAAGAGCATGGTGGGGGGGGGGGGAGGAAGCACTTGGGGAGTGGGGCTTTTTGCATTTAGTCTTCATGGGGGTTGGAGGATGCCCTGTAGCAAGTCAGAGAGGATATCATAGGGCCACTAACTTCGATGTGAAAATCATCGAATGATACCTCTGCTTTTTGTGCCACCAAGAGAGCGCGTCAATACCTTACATTTTAATTTCTCCGCCAGGAAGAGTTTCTTGGACGCCTATCCTGTGCAAATCATTAACCTTGGCTCGTTCAGGAATCATGTTAAGCAGTTCTCATTAGCTCAGTGTCTCTGGTCACAAGATGTGGAACTTTTAGAACTTTGCAAACTGTTAGGCTGAAGTTAAAGTAGTTCGTTTAATGCCGTATTTATCATTTTAATGTTTTTGAATGTGTTAAAGGGAAATATTTTTAAAATGTATTACTCACAAAGTCATAGTATTCAGTTCATTCATTTGCTCAACCCATATGTGTTGAGCACTTACTACCCCTAAGTTTTGGCACCAGGGAGGCATCTGTACCTTTTTAAAAGAGTCTGGTAAGTGCCAAGATGTAGGGATCACCCGAGCACGTAGAAGTGATGCCTCAAAGGATCTTGGGTCATTCAGGGAGGCTTCCTGGAGGAAGTGACATCTACAGCGAGACTTAACTCTCAGGAATTAGCTAGACCACGTTGGGTAGGGAGGGGCTGGGAGGAAGGAAAGCAGTCCTAGGGGGAAAAATGGATTCTTTATAAAAGCCAAGAAGCACAAAAGGGTTCTACTGGTTCTTTCAAGTTCTGAAAAGAATGGTGATATTATTAACTACAGCGTGAGGGAGTGAATATGAGATGAGACTGAAGAAGCGAACAGATAATGGATTATGAAGGGCTTAGGACAGCAGCAGAAACTTTCTGTGTTCACATCTTTAACATAATAATAACAGCAAGCAGTGAGCACATCATTTGATTGATTAATTAGTCCTTACAACTCCTAGAAGGCAACTGAGTTTCGATTTTAACAACTTGCTATCTTCCATCTTGAATACCCTGGTATTATGTCTTCAAAACTAGAGAGCACAGGTACCATTTTAAAATATCGACTTTTTTCTAAATTTTTTTTTTTAAGATTTTTTATTTATTTATTTGACAGAGAGAGACACAGCGAGAGAGGGAACACAAGCAGGGGGAGCGCGAGGGGGAGAAGCAGGCTTCCTGCTTAGCAGGGAGCCTGACGTGGGGCTCGATCCCAGGACCCTGGGATCATGACCTGAGCCGAAGGCAGACGCTTAACGACTGAGCCACCCAGGCGCCCCTCTAAATTTTTTTTTAAATAGAGGCTGAAGGAGTCGAGAATCACAGGAATGATGATTAAAGGGGGAAGGAGCCATGTTGAACAGGCTTAGAAATCATCTGACTAACCAGTCTGGCATCTTGAAAGATCTAAAAATTAACAGTTACCTCCAGGGTGGAGTAAGAAATACAAGCTGGGACAGGTTTTACCCTTCGGAGAGTGGGTGGAGGATGAGGTTGGAAACCTATTTCAAACACAAGATTCTTATAATTTGGTTTTTTAAAGCACAGCTTTGAATAAAGAAATCAAAGTGAATAAACAATCTCAGGTTCAACTGGCCTATTATTAGAATATGATATTCTTGCCTCACAGTCTGAAAAACACCTTATCTATGACTAGACATCAGATGAATGTACCTTCAGAATGAACTTTCCTAAAGAGAAATTTCCTGTTGGAATCAGTCAGTGACTAGGCCACAGAATTAGTCATGTTGTTTAATTTGTTTAAGCATATCATTAACAAGATTAAAAGCTTTCCAAAAGCTGGGATTGAAGGTAAAGGGTCATTAGCATTAAACACATAGACTCTAAAATAATTTCATATTAATGAAATTAATATTCTAATGTTTTCTTGTCAATATTAAAGATAACCGTAGGTTGGGTTTCTCAGTGAATAGAGAGAAAAACAGACCAATTATCCTGCCCTCCCCACCATGGCCAGTCCCCCCAAAGGTTCTTCAGAGATAAAGTGTGGAAAGGGACAGTGTGTCTCCAAATTACTATGAAACTTTATCCCAAACCATGATGCAGTCCCTTGCTGAGCTAAGGTGGGCTAAGGTAGGTCAAGAGTCAAAAGCCTTCTTTCCTTGTTACTCTCATGGTGAGGAAAGAGCAGTCCATAGAAAATAGTCCCCATTTCCCAACCTCTCCTTAACTCATTTGTAATCCAGCTCTGTCCCTCCCCCACCACAGAAGCTACTCTTGTCAAGCTCACCCGCATCCTCCTTGTTGCCAAATCCAATCGGTACTTTTCAGTCCTCCCCTAACTTGGGTTTTCAACAATACTTGACCTTTCAACGCACTTGATTACTCCCTATTTTTTGAAATACTTCCTTCTCTTGACTTCTCTGTTTACAAAGAACCATGATATTACACTCATTTCGTTTTCTTCCCACTGACCGGGCACTCCTTCTCAATCTCCTTTGCTGTCTCCTCCTTTTTGGCTCAAACTCTGAATATTGATGAGTCCCAAGGCTCAGTTTTAGGGCCCTTTCTCTTCACTATCTACACCTTCTTCCCAGGTGCTCTTGTTGGGCCTCATGCCTTTCCATTTCAGTTATATGCAGGGAACATCTATATTTATATTTCCAACCCTGACTCTCCCCCAAGCTCCATTCTCATACACCCACCTGCACACTTGACATCTCCAATTAGGTATCTAATATGTGTATTAAACATAACATATCCAAAATAGCTTTCACCTATAATCTGCTTCTCTCTCAGTTTCCCCATACCGATAAAAAAAATAACAATATTCACACAGAAGCTCAAGGGAAAGATCTAAAATGAGTCCTTCCCCCTCCCCCAACTCCTATATCCAATCTATCAGCAAGTTCTGTCAACTTTTCTTCCAAAATGAACCTATCCATTTCTAGCTCTCCTTACTTTCTCCTTGTGTGAGCTGCCATGATGTCTTACGATTATCACACTGGTCTCCTAACTGGTCTCCCTGCTTCCACTATCGCCCCTCCTGTACAATCCATGTTCTACGTGGCAGACAAACAGATGGTTTTGTAAAAGTATAAATCAGAGGCGCCTAGGTGGCAAAGTCAGTTAAGCCTCTAACTCTTGGTTTTGGCTCAGGTTGTGATCTCAGGGTCATGAAATTGAGCCCCATGCCAGGTTTCATGCTTCATGTGGAGTCTGCTTGAGATTCTCTCTCTCCCTCTGCCCCTGCTCCCCGTTACCCTGTCTTAAAGTAAATAAGTAAAATTTTTTAAAAAAGCATAGATCAAATCATGTCAGTTGTCTGCTTAGTATTTACTAATGGTTATGAACACTACTCTGAAAATATTTGAAATTCTAAAATTCTCAAGGTCCTTTTACTGTCTGCTGCCTACCTCTCTGATCTCATGCCATACCACTCTGTTGATTCTCTGTCCTTTTTGTTCCCCAAATGTGTACCTTTTTGTCACTTTTTATTGAAGTGTAATTGACATAAAATATCCTTTTAGTTTCAGGTTTATATCATAGGGATTTGATATTTTTATACATTATGAAAGTCCCCACAAGAAGTCTAGTTACCATCTGTCACCACACAAAGTTATTACAATATTATTGACTATATTCCCTCTGCTGTACATTACATCCCCATGACTCATTTATTTTATGACTGGAAGTTTATACCTCTCAATCCCCTTCACCTATTTCACCCATCCCCCAACGTCTCTCAGATCTGGTAACTGATAGTTTGTCTCCTGTATCTACGAGTCTGCTTGTGTTTTGTTTGTTCATTTGTTTTATCTTTTAAATTTCACTTAGTGAAATCATATGGTATTTGTCTTTCTCTGTCTGACTTATTTCACTTAGTGTAATATACTCTAGGTCCACCCATATTGTTGCAAATGGCAAGATTTCATTCTTTTTATGGCTGAGTAATACTCCATTATATATATCTCACATCTTCTTTATCTATTCATCTATCAATGGACAGTTAGGATGTTTCCATATCTTGGCTATTGTAAATAATGCTGCAATGAACATAAGGGTATATATACCTCTTTGAATTGATGTTTTTGTTTTCTTTGGATAAATACCCAAAAGTGGAATTGCTGGATCATATGGTAGTTCTTTTTTTTTTTTTTGAGGAAACTCCATACCCACAATGGCCACATCAATTTACATTCCCACCAACAGTGCATAAGGGTTTCCTTTTCCTCACATCTGTGTGTTTTTTTGGTTTTGGTTTTTTGGGGTTTTTTTTGTCTTTTTAGTAATAGCCAATCTGACAGATATGAGGTAGATATCTCACTGTGGTTTTGATTTGTATTTTCCTGATAATTAGTGATGTTGAGCATCTTTTCATGTTCCTGATGACCATTTGTATGTCTTCTTTGGAAAAATGTCTATTCAAGTCCTCTGCCCATTTTTACTAGGGTTGCTCTTTTAAATATTAAGTTGCATAAATTATATTTATATTTTGGATATTAACCCCCTATTGGATGTATTGGAGACTTGGCACAAGCTATTCCTTTTGGGTTGCTCTTTCCCCAATTTTCCCATGGTTGGTTTCTTTTCATTTAGTGTCATCTCTGCTAAGAGGCAATCCCTACCACTCAAACTAAAGTAGTTTCTCAATCATTCCCCCTGTTTTATAGTTTTCATAGCACTTTTCACTGCCAAATATGTTATTTGTTCATTTGTTTACTAACTGCCTCCCTAATGAAAGCACTGTATAAGCACATACCTGGTCTTGTTCACTGCTTTATTCCCAGCATAAAAGTGCCTGATACATAGTCGATGCTCAGTGAATTATTACTGAATGAATACTTTATCCCAATGTCTACAAGCCAACACTTGTGTAAAAGCTGCTGTGAGCCAGAGACTGTTATAAAAGTTTTATACATATGCCCTCATTTCCACCCCAGAGGAACCCTAGAGCTAGGTACTATGATTTCTGTACTTTCCAGGTAAGGAACATGCAGAACCAAGAGGTCACACACCTAGTAAGGAGCAGAGCTGGGATTTCACCCAAGCAGCCTCGCTCCACAGTCCATACTCGGCGATACTATATGACATTGCTTGGCTTAGGTTGCTCACCTGTGGCATTTCCAGGTCAGGAAACGACCCTCTGGCTTGTCAACCCTAACATCCCTGATGGAGAGAGAATCCTAAGGGAAAGCAATAAGAGCTGAATGCTGTGTTAAAGAAAGAACATGCCACCCCGGGCTTGGACTTTATGCCTTTTCTTGTCAGAGTGGAATGCTCTAATCACTCTGTGCTTCGATACGATGTGCAGAGTGTATATGGGTATGGGTATTCACCCCCACTACACATGGGGGAAAAGGAGAACAAGGGCCAACATTCCTCTGATTTTCATTAAGTCAGAGGGGAGGAGATCAGTACAACAGCAGAAGAAACTTTTTTATAACCTCAAGAAGCTGCTGCCCATGAGTTATCCACCCAGGATCCATGAAATGGGGGGACTCAGATTCTCGAGGTCCCCACATGATCTTACTATAACTCTCTAGCCACAGTGCTCAGAGGGTGCCTCTTATCCTTGGAAGGACCAGAAATGCCTCTTCAGCAGGGATTCCAGTTTACTCTCTGAGATCTTCCCTCTGCCTCTATAAATCTTGTTCAGTCCGGTCACCAGCCCTGACGGCAGAACAGTTAAATGCCCCTGCTTCTTCCAGGTCTCATCTTGAAAAGCAGTTAGAACCAGATATGCACCCTTCCCCCTTTCACACGGGGACAGCCTGACCACTAAGATCTCGAGTCATCACCTCTCTAGATCTTTGTCTTCATCAGGTTCTGTGGTTGTGTCTAAAGCTAAGACTGTTTCCTGGGCAACAGCTCTCTGTGTGTTTGTAACACCCGGTGCCACTCTGCCAAAGACAGCTCACTGTTTCTTTACCAACCTGGCTTCCCATAGCCAAGACTTTCAAATACAAGGAGTTTTTTTAGTAATACTGTTGATGGTTCATTTTTTCATGGTCTAATTTAGTCTTGCCTCTGCCCAAGAAGAAATTACTTTTGCTATGTGGCAAGTCTGCCTATTCTTTTGTATCTGCCAATTTTTTTTATTTTTTTGTATCTGCCTATTCTTTTGTATCTATTCTTTTGTATCTGCCTATTCTTTTGCATCTGATCACTTTTTATCACCCTGGGACCCTGAAATCCATACCCGCAATCTAGGCTTATCTAACATCTATGGGGGACCTCATGAGTCCTGATGTCAAATCACATGGACACCCAAGACTGGCCTTGTTGCTTACTTCTCTGCCTGTCTCCCCACATAATTACAGAGAGCAGAGGTCTGAAACTAGCACCACCCAGAGAGCTTATATGTTCAGAGAGACCAGTGATAAGGCCCAGGCATTCCCATAGTTGAATACTACCCTGGCTCCTTCCTCAATCCTGGATTGGTCCTAAGATATTGGCAAAGATAGGAAAACAGTAAGAAGTATTTATAACAAGGAGCATGACCCAGAGCAACCAATCCAGAAGCATTTGGAATAACAATCAAAAGGTCAAAATTCTCACACACCAAAAACTCTGTTTACCTGAGGGTGACCAACAGTGACCATATGGAATTTTACTACTATTGCAGATGACCAACAGTAGGTAACACGCAAGCAAGACAGACAAAATTAGATAAAGGAAAAAACTGACTAGAAGACAGAACTTTAATTTAATTTTGTCCAGGGAAATACATAACATCCTCAAAAGGGAAGAGTTCTAGGCATACATATATTTTCCAGTGACGTTCCTCTGCTCCTTCAGTGACACAATAACGCCTACCAAATCAAGTTCAAGCTCTTTCATGTGGTGTCCAAGATCTTCAGTAACTGAGCTTCACTCATGGCCCCTTTTTAGATTATTATTTGCTCACTAGAGTTCCCAGACTCTAAAGAATTTCCTAAAAGAGAGAAATTTTTAGTTGAGAGACCAAGAGGAGGATGCTAAAGTGAAGAGCAGTCATTCATAGCTGCCCCCAAATCTTTTGAATAACCTTCCCACAGTGTGATAATTCTCCATATTGCATACCTTCCTTCCCAAAGCCCATAAAGTTCCATTTCCCAGCCCTCTCTGGTCTCTAGGCTTCAGACCTGGGACTGAGGATGTGCCAGTAAGACAGACCCACAGGAGACTTTGATCCCAACTCATGCCGAGGGGTGGGTCCAGCCATAGGCAGTATGGTCCATGTTAGCAGCTTGTCTGGTGGCTTCTAACTGGATCCCTGATCCTGAGAGAAGCAGCAGCTCATTTGGGAGGCCAGTTCTGCAATGTGGTTCTGGGAGTTCTACCTAGAGTTCATCACTTTAGACTTTAGGACAAGCTATCTGTATAACTTAATAAATCCCTTTATACCCAGACTAGCTAGAGTGGATATTTTTGCTTGCAACCAAGGACCTGTCCAAGAGGTTGCTTATTATTTTAGTTTGGCAAATGAAAGTATTTTAAGAACAAACTGATTTCCCTTCCATTCAGATGACATCATAGATTCATGCCTGCTTACGACTTTTCTTCTCCAGGGATAAAAAGGCCAAATGGCAATTATTATTCAGAAATATGTAAGTTAGAGGATGTACTGAAGTGAGATGTGGTTCCATATCAGTCCAGGAGAGTTAATGAATGTGGCACCAGAGAACTAGATTAGGTTCCTCTAGACAGGTTCAATAAAGGCAAACAGCACAGCCATCTCACTTCCTCTATCTTTCCCTTACTGTGGTCCTCTGAACAATACCCAGCCTGACTTCTGTAGTTGAGCTCCCAAAGGAAAGATCTCCACGATGAAGAAAAGTTGTCACCACCAAGTGTCTACACAATCTGTTCAACTGCTACAGGAGTTTATCATTACAAGATTCTGAATTCATTCATTTCTTTCCCATTAATATTTTTTCCTCTAAGATCCTTGTCTTAGGTAGAACAAGAAAAATGAAGAAAGAAGCAGAGAGATCATAAGGAGAAGATAGAACTAAGGAGGTAAGGAGAGAAAAACACCAAGAAAGAAAAGGAAAGAACATATTTCAAGTCTAGGGAACATCCCAGACCAAATTCTCCTTTCTCTTTGCAGAGCTAACTTATATTTTCATGTTTGCCTCCAGCTTCTGGGGGCCTTGGACCCTCCGTTCACTACCTGGGAAGGGAAACTACCAAAAATACTGCTCACAGGGTACTAGGTTGAAATACTTAATTCTAATAGCCATCATTTAGGTGTAAATAGACTGATTTCACAGATCCCACCTGAATGAGGCTAGTGGATATGCCATTTCCTTGAGACTGCCTTCCCTGGCCCCTGAACTCAGGTTGATCCTCTTTACAAGCTCACATGGCACCTTATATGTCTTCATTTTCGTACTGATCATTACTTTAATAAATAATTGTGCAGAAAGATGCTATCTACTATCATCACTTCATAACAGAAAGGTCTTTTTATATAAAAATATTTAGAAAGAGACAACCTTTGAGAACAGAAAAATGTTTTCAAATGTAGGAAAATCATACCTTAATTTAAAATATACATTTTATGTAATTGTTTTTTGATACAAGTTTGTTGGCTTTGGCATTTTATTGGACACTGCAGTAAGGAAGAAGTGCTCGATGTTCACCTTGTTTTAGTAGTGTGGTTTTTAACAGGTCTACCAAAGGATTTCGATCAAATGGATGCCATAGTCTCACATGATCCAAAAATATTCTGGGTGAACTGAGAAAGGCTATGGAACAACTGCCCTCATGATTTCACTGCTGCATCTGTCTTGTCCTCAGAACATCAAACCAGACACACTGGCCAGGGCTGCAAGAAAAACGTTGCCGAAGACTCTCCACCTGGGGCTGCCCAGCTCAAGCTTCTCAAAGCCCCAGAGAGTCAGAAATCTGTCTCAGAGGGATGCTGTGGGCCAGAAGACAAGGGGATGGGTTGGCATTAGTATGGGACAAGTGTTTGAAGACCACCTTGTTCAGTCCCCCTAACTATTCTCTACACATGCTCCATTCTTCCTGGGTGTTGAGTTAGGAGCTTGTACTTTATTCATATCTAGTGTAGAAGTTTTAAACATGTTTAGTGATTTTTTCATCTTCGTCAGCCATAGTGCATAACTATGATATTTTCCGATATAATTTCAAAGTTTAACTGAGGTATTTATAATTTACTTTGGCAGATGCTCTGTAAAGATCATAAGGCTGTTCTTAGTTTGTGCATGAATTTATAAATGGCTTTACCATTTGTTGGAAGAAACATAAAACCAGTCTCTCTTAATTCCATATTACTATGCTTTCTATTCTAAGCTTGACTTCTATAAGACTCAATTGACTTCCACCATCAATTCAATAGAATTAATTCAAATATTGACTTCTTCTTTTTTTTTTTTAAAGATTTATTTATTTGAGAGAGTGAGAATGAGAGAGAGAGAGTACATGAGAGGGGGGAGGGTCAGAGGGAGAAGCAGGCTCCTCGCTGAGCAGGGAGCCTGATGCGGGACTCGATCCCAGGACTCCGGGATCATGACCTGAGCCGAAGGCAGTCGCTTAACCAACTGAGCCACCCAGGCGCCCTCAAATAGTGACTTCTACAAGACTCAGTTGACTTCCACCATCAATTCAATAGAATTAATTCAAATAGTACGCACAGGTTATGAATCAGGTGTCAGTAGTACGTAACTAGCGCTAATCTTAAGATTTGGCAAAATGATTTGAAAGGTCGTCTTCAATAAATATAACAATTTTACAACTGGCAATTGCACACCAATATAAAGATCTAAAAGCTAATGATTGAATTGGGTGTTAGATTTTTCACAATCAAATTTCCTGAGAGAAATATTCAAAAAATCATCCCAAAATAGATGCCCTTAAAAACCATTTGATAAAATTCAACACCCATTCCCAGCAACACTCTATAAACTAAGAAAAGAGGGAAGCTCTCTCGACTTGTAAAAGGGCATCAATCAGAAATAATGGCAAACATCACACTTAACATTTATCCATTAAAACCAAGAGAGCAAGACAAAAATGTTCACTATTACTGTTACAGACTTTTATTTTTCCAAAAATCAATAGTAATAATCAGTTGTTCTCTTTAAAAATCCTGTTCATAATGGTAACAAAAGATATAAAATACCAAGGGTGAATAGAAATGTATAAGATTTATGTGAAGAAAACTATAAAGTTTAGCTAAAGGGCATTTAAGAAGATATGACTATATCTTGTTCGTCCATGGCAAGGCTTAAATATTGCATATTTAAATGTTTATGTTATCATAAATTATTTATATAAATGTTACATATATAATGTTAATCTCCTTAATTTGATTTATAAAATCAATTCCTAAAACCATTTGGGTACATCCAGCCATAGACATTAACATGCAAAGGTGTCTCTAATACATTTAGAAGCAACTTATGGGACAATATACGCAGTATGATGCCACATTTAAAACAAACAACCAAAAAAACATGTTTGTCCATATATACATGCATACAAAAGAGCTCGGAAGGTTGCACAGTAACTATTAGTAGGATTTTATTAATTGAAGAAAAAAATTCTAAATATCAATATCAATACAACCAATTAATATAACCAATCTATTTATATATAAAGTCATATATGTTATATCACATGTAATCAATCAACATAACCAATTTCAATTTACCCAACTAAAATTTTATATTTATCAAATATCCATTTCATAATATACTAAAAAGTTAGGGCTCCTTTTAAGAATTTTTTGTTTTAAACTTTCTTCTTTTAAATACTTTGAGGATTACTTAGCCAATTTAATAAATTTTAGGCAAACAAGTAGATTTTGAATTACTAATTGGAACAAGGACCAATACTCTCATAATAATGAAGTCAATCAGAGCGTTTCACATTTCTTTGTCGTCTTTTTTGTTTTGTTTTTTGACATGATGACCAAGAGGAAACAAAGACAGTATAAATGAGGTCATTTTCTCTGATAAACTATAAATGAGCGATTAGAATGGTACTTTATGACATACACCAAAATGAACTTAGATTGATTAGGGAGTTGAATGAAAATAATCAATTTAGCAATTGCTTCTGACTGAAGAACTAATTTTATAGCAAAAAGAGTGGTGCAGTGGCTTCATGTCTACGAATTCACTGATCTTCCCAAGTCCCCATCATCTAGAGGCCTCCAGGGAATGCTGACATGGTACGAGGTTGGAGAGCTGCCTTACAGGATGAAGTACGGGCTTTGAACCCATGATCAAAGTGACCAGTATATAGTGGTGTTTCTCCCATAGCCAGAATGCCCAGTCCAGGAACCAAGGTGTGGGGCTGGGGATCCAACCTCTCACCAGTACATGTAGGAACCCACAAATGTTCGCTTCCCATCCCTGCAACTTAAGGCTCTGTTGGCTTAAGGTCATCGTTCTCAAGGAAGTAATATTTCCTTCAAAACCTACAATGTTTTTTTTTTGATGGGACCAGAAGTTGAGACTGTCACCTGGCCATTGGGAGTTTCACTGAATTAACCTGCAAGGAAGAAATGAACAACACAGGCTTCCTCCAGCCTAAGCCCGCTAAGAGAGCAGTAGGTATCTTTTTTTTTTTTTTTAAGATTTTATTTATTTATTTGACCAGAGAGAGACATAGCGAGAGCAGGAACACAAGCAGGGGGAGTGGGAGAGGGAGAAGCAGGCTTCCCGCCGAGCAGGGAGCCCGATGCGGGGCTCCATCCCAGGGACCATGACCTGAGCCGAAGGCAGACGCTTAACGACGGAGCCACCCAGGCGCCCCGAGAGCAGTAGGTATCTTTAAAAGTTCAGCAGTAATAGAAAATCAAATCCTAAGACAGTTGATTTAAAATTTAAAGCAATTCAAAGAAACCTATTGATCCAAAGGAACATGTCTCCTATTCAATCTGTGAATAGTGTTGCCAAAGAAAAAGAGAAGATAATTATCACAGGGATCATACTGAAAGAAATCACTGAAACTAACTTGTCCTCAGTTATGAAAGAACAAGAAATCTCTCTTGAGTATCTGGAGAATTATTCCTGAATATCTACTTGTCAAATTCTTGAACTATAGAGACATGTGATATTTAATGGAAATAGATAAAGAGGAGACAGCTATCATTCAAAGATTCTGAGTAAAAGATGTTTAAATTTATATAACCAAAACACAAGCAAGTCCTAAGAATAAAATTACCATAGATCTCTTAAAAACACTTGATTCTCAACTACAAACCCATCATGATGCCATCATGCTATTTTTTTTTTTTATATTAGTTGATTTGTTTGGGCTTTTTGGTTGTTGTTTGTTTTTGTTTAAGGCAGGAGAAATCTTTTGCAAACATAGAGCCTGAAGGACTATTTTAACACAGTCTGCATCTACAAAATAAACTACAAAAGATTGGGGTTATAGGAAGGGACAATAAACTTGAGTGATTTAGATGACTATCACGAGAACAGTAATTATCTTAAGTATTATTGTTACAAAATCTAAGACACAAAAAGAGAACAGTGTGAAAATTGTTTCTGAACCAAATTTAAAGTTTGAAAATAATACTAAAAGATAAACATAATCTTGATCTATATACTCAAACTTCATACATAGGGCACTCAATAAATGTTAAATTCCTTCTTTTCTTATATCAAAAGAATTTGGGAAAACACAGAGAAACAAAAGAGAGGTGGGGGGAGAAAAGCTTGATTTTTATGAAAAAATAAAGACAAAACATCTTGGGAACTTCGGAAAGCAATTTTATTGATAAACTGAAGCAAGAGCTGGTTTTTTGTGTTACCAAATTATTTAACCACGGGCATAACTTGACAAAATGAGAGAAAAACCAAATTTAAAAATCTAAAATAAGGAAAGATCTACAATAACTAATGTGAAAGTGATTAGAGATTATCATCTGCAGTTTGTACACTAATTTTTAAATCTAAGTGAAAATTCCAAATATATAACTTCCATGATATAAAATAGAGAATTCTTCCCTTGTTTGAGGTCTCAAAAATCTTTCCTTCCCTTGGGCGCCTGGGTGGCTCAGTTGGTTAAGCGACTGCCTTCGGCTCAGGTCATGATCCTGGAGTCCCTGGATCGAGTCCCGCATCGGGCTCCCTGCTCGGCAGGGAGTCTGCTTCTCCCTCTGACCCTCCCGACCCTCCCCCCTCTCATGCTCTCTCTCTCTCTCAGTCTCTTTCTCTCAGATAAATAAATAAAATCTTAAAAAAAAAAAAATCTTTCCCTTCCTAGAAGTGAGATACATTGTCTTCCCTTTGTAACCTAAATTACATTGATTCTGGCTTCTTACAAGATACTGCTTGGCTCTCCAAAGTTTTGGGGGGTCCCCAGAAGGTACTTCCAGGCAGGTGCGATCAGTCCAAGTTGTTGTCACCTTTGCTTATTGTCAGGCTCTGCGGATGACATTGCCCTTGCCCTTCCAAGGTGCAGATCTTCTCAAAGCTCATGGTGTTAGGAGAAATTGGCATATTTAAGTGAATGGCAGCTCCCTTCCACCTGAGTGAGGTCTGAAAAGGGATCATACAGTAAATTATCTGGGGGTAGAGGCATTCCAGAGTTTGTTAAGGTCCCTCTTTTGGTTTACATACAGCTTTTTTCCTTCAGGGCACAAACTCTCTGGCTCGGTTGAGACTCATTCATGTTGTGGCCACTACTCTCTTTTGACTCTCGAACTCTCTTCCTCATGGCACCTGACTCCTTTTATGATGGGCTCTCTGCCCCAGGGTCCATGTTCTTCTAGTCATTTATCACCTCTTGTCACAGCCCCTACCCTCGTGACTCACTCACACGTCAGTTCTCCACGTGTCAACATCTGTGTCTACAACTCAGCAAGATTTCATTTCTCCCCAGGAGGCTCCTGGCTTCCAGTCAAGTCAGTGATGCACAGAGAGGTGAGCAGGGATAGGAAGTACCACCCATCTCCACCTACCCAGTGAATTCAGACTTCAGCCAAGACCTAGCTGACATGCCCTGCATATTCACGAGGGGCCAGGTAGGAACACAGAAATCACTCTAGGTATTTCAACAGACAAAGATCTGTAGAACGATAAAATCCATGGCAGAGTGTTTATAAACACCACGCTCAACAGAACCATTCTTAATAAATGAACTCTTTCACCAATGACCTCTTAAATGCCAATCCATCAGAAGTTTCTAGCATTAACATACTTGATCTCTTTGTAATAGCTGCTGGACATCTGCTTCCTCCTGAAACTCTCCTCTTGCTTTGTTTCTCTGATACTTCTCTGTTCCCTTACCTGTCTCCCCACTCTCAGGCTCTTCACAACATCTTCTACTTCCACCTACCTTATCGCTTGATAACTATTTGCTGAATAAATTAAATCAGCATTAATCTTCAGAAAGATTTATAATTTGATAGAAATAAACTTTTTTCTTAATTTTTTCAAATCTTTCACCAAAAAAATTTTAGGCTATCAATGTTTAAGCACTGTGTCCTAGAGAGTTATTTATTTATTTATTTAGTTAGTTAGTTATTTTACTTTGCTGGAGAGGAAACCCACGCCTAGAAGGGAAGTCATGCACTTCTATCTATCAAGTGATCCAGCAGCACTTACACAAGCCTGATTCCTAGTTCTGAGCTCTGGTCACAGACAATGGTACCTCTTCAAATAATAAGCAAATAAAAGTTCCCAAGGAAGCGACAAAATGCCGTCAGATATTTTTTCTTGTCATTTCCTTCTTTCTGTTTTAATTTACTTATTTGTTTGTTTGTTCAGTGAGAAAGAAGTTAAGAAAAAGCCATATACCACAGGCAGAGTTCTATCTTGCCCATTTCTTTTTCTCTTCCACCCCTAATAATATTTTTAGTTTTGAACAGTAGTTTTCATTTAAATAGGTTTAATTTAGTGAGGTTATAACACGCTTATTCATCTGAACATGTTTAGCTTATTCAATAGTATACTTACTTATTTTATAGTATAACGTTGGATTCTTTCACTGTAAATACCCATCCTATTTTGTACTGGACGACATGAATTCCCAATTTAATTGACTCTCCATACACTACTTGAATTATTTTAGTGCTAGATGGATGGGTTTTTAATAGTCTTTTGGACTATGAAAAAAAATAATAATAAAAATGAGTTGTGATGGTTCCCTAATTTGAAAGTAGACCTTCAAGGCCCACGTGATCTTCATCCACCCCCACTCCTTACCTCTCTGGTCTTTTCTCCTTGTGCCTTCCCCTCATTCATGCTACTCTTCGTTGCTATACTTTCAATGCCCGGGCATTTCCCACCTGAGGACATTCACGAGGGCTGCTCCCTCTATCTGGAATGTTCTTTACTCAAAAGCCTTCATGACTCATAACTTTGCCTCTTATAAACTTTTGCTCAAATGTCACTTTTCAAGGAAGCCTACTCTGACTGCCCTATTTAGAATTGCAACCTGCTCTTCCCTCCCCGGGCACGTGGGATCTCCCACATACCCGATTCTGCTTTGCTTTTTTCCATAGCACTTGTCATCTTCATACATTCCATGTAACATTCACATTCATGCTAATTTCTTGGGTTTCACCGTCACTGTACAGGAATTTGGAGCTGAGCTCGAGGCTCAGTCCCACTCTTGGGAAAGGTGAGAGGGCATCACCACCTGCTTATTGTGCTCAGAAAGTGTCAGCCAAGGAGGAAGGTAGGTGCGTTAGACTCAGGACTCCAATCTTCCAAAGGGGCGGATTTTCTGCATTTTCAGAGCAAGCATTTTGGCTATAACTTGCTCAGCATTGCAACACCGTGGAAGTCTTGCAACCTTCCAACAGAACAGCCTGCTAAGTTACTAGGAACACCTTTAGCAACAAGCCTGACACTGCTAACAGAAATTGTGAGCCCTTAGCAAGCAGGACCTCCCTCTCTGGCGAGCATCTGTCTGTGTCCATTCACAGGAGCTCCGGTCCTTTGGGAGGAAGGTGAGGCCAAGTGGTGTCATGTGTTTTGGGCTCCTCTCCTTGCCAGACACACATAAAAGCAAATACTACTTCTACCTATTCTCTGGAAGAAATTATAATCAGAAATATTGGGAAAGAGGAAGAAGAGAAGACCCTGATCCGGATTATTTTAGATAGCCCAAAGATTATTAAGACTAGATTATATAGCCAAATTTAGTGCATCTTCCTGAAAAGTACACAATAGAAGATATATGATATTCAATAAATGGTACTGAAACATTTGAAAAAAGATCATATTATATCCCCACCTTATACCTTACACCTGAATAAATTCCAATAAAGTCTAAAGTAGAGAAACAAAAAAGGAATATAGTGACATATAAATTAATATTCATTTATTATTAGAGTGGAGTAAGCTGTTCCTTGATATCATGAAAGGTAGAAAAATACAGATTTGAGAGATTTCATAGATTTTACTCTAACAAACATAATAAGCTTATTTACAGAAAAAAAAAGACATAAGCAGAGTTAAAAACAAAGCAAATCAAGAAAACTATTCAAAGGCTTAATTTCTTTCACATATAAAGATCTTGTACAAATAAATAAGAAAAAAGAGGTTTTTTAAATTAAAGATTTTTTTTAAAGATTTATTTATTTATTTATTTGAGAGAGAGAGAATGAGAGAGAGAGAACTCATGAGAGGGGATAGGGTCAGAGGACGAAGCAGACTCCCTGCCAAGCAGGGAGCCCGATGCGGGACTCGATCCAGGGACTCCAGGATCATGACCTGAGCCGAAGGCAGTCGCTTAACCAACTGAGCCACCCAGGCGCCCAAAGATTTTTTTTTTTTTTGACAGAGAGAGACACAGCGAGAGAGGGAACACAAGCAGTGGGAGTGGGAGAGGGAGAAGCAGGCCTCCCACTGAGTAGGGAGCCCGATGTGGGGCTGGATCCCAGGACCCTGGGATCATGACCTGAGCTGAAGACAGACGCTTCACGACTGAGCCACCCAGGTGCCCCGAAAAAAGAATGTTTAATAGAAATTAGTCTCAGGAAATTAATGAGCAATTTACACAAAAAAGAATCCAAAAAGAAACCAAGTTCTAGCTTGACAAATGCCTAGTGCTGATGAATGTTGTAGGAAATTGATGTTCTTAAATGCTTTTGGTGGGAGTGTAAATTGGCACACATTTTTAGAGACAGTGTGGCAATAAGAACCAAACTGTAAAATGGATATGCTCTGTGATATAGTAATTCTATTTCTAGCAAAGTACACTATGGGTATCTCATATAAATAATCAAATATGTACCTATAAGTATTCTCATTGTTGCTTTGTTTGAAAAGCTGAAACTTGGAACTACTTAAATATCCATCAACAGCGGACTAATTAAATAAACAACAGCAAATATTGAGACAATGACATATTATGCAAATGTGAAAAGGTATGAGGTAAACATACATATCCTGATTTGGAAAAATATCCCTGAAATTTCACTGACTGGAAAAAGCAAGTTATAGAGCAGTGAGAATGGAGGGATTGCACTTGTGGGCAAAAAAGGAATATCTATAGATGTGGTGGGATAATTCTTTAAAGTATTTCTGATTCGTCTCCTGTCCCCCCATCCCCACCAGGGCCATTCCCCTCCACCCATGACACGCAGCACCCGGGCAATCCAGGCCACAGGGGAGCAAGGTCACATGGAACAGAGAACAAAAGAATCAATTCTCGGCTTTTAGTTTCAAAATAGACCTTCTGAAACTCTTGGCAGAGACAATACGTTAAACAATAGCTTTGAAAAAATGAATGTTGATATAAGAGCCAGTTTTCCTGCTTGAAACTGGATAAAATATTCCAAGAGAGAAAGGAGAAACAGAGAGGAGAGCTGGTGGGAACCATACAGTGATGAGGGTCCGTCAGCAAGCTGCCCACCTGGGGGCTGAGCCCCAGAGCGTGGGGGTCCAGTTTCCTGTCTAGGGCTCCAACAGAATTTTCTTTGCTGTCATGATGGCACAGGATAGAGGAGAGACAGGAATAAGGTGTGCCAAGCAGATGGGCCTGGGACAGCTTCACTCACTGGCTGTGCCCAGCGAGCAGCCTCTGGTTTCCTGTAAAGAATCAACAGCCAGTTGAGACCTCTGGGCCAGCAAGAGACAACCCCATCAGCAGATGCAGCTTCAGCTACCTGGCTTGTGCCAGATGCCAATATGGAGGACTGCCAGGCGGTAGCAGCTCAGGGCCAGGTGTGGTGGTGGGCACCATGACAGATGCCTGCATGTTCACAGCTGACGGATGGCTGGCCATCTCCTCGGCAAAGCCTCTGTCCCATCCCCCTGGCATCTAGCACAACAATCCAGGGCAGACAGGCAAAGAGGAAGCTCCTCACTTGACTGAGAAAACCTTGAAATGCCTGCATTTCTCTTGCATCGACAAATATTTTCTGCCACTTGACAGAACTGGGACTCAAAATAAAGATTAAGTTGTTATTTTTTGTTGTTGTCATTGTTCCTGTTTAAGATTTTTTTTTAAAGTTATATTTTTGCACTCCTAAATGTGGTGTCCTGAAAACAATCACGCCTGCTAAGTATAAATATCTGCTTGTTCATAAATTCAGGAAGGTATTTCAGAAATTTAACAGGGGACACCTCCGGGGAGTAGACATGAAGGGATGGGGACATCAGGGACTTTTCAATTCTGCACCATTTGAGTTTCTGAGCATGTATTAACTTTATAATAAATCTTAAAGACGCCATCCTTAAAGCGCTCAGAGCATATGAAGTCAAGCAGACAAAGACATACTTGCAGTAAAGCATGAAACATGCTCCATTCCAATGCCCACAGAAACACAAATGAGATGGGACACATGTTCCTTAGAGGTAACTCTGCAAGGTTCAGAGGAATCTTTGAGGACACCAAGACATGTAGTAGGTGCAGCATCCACCGAGAACAGCCTCCGTTAGGACCATTTCAGGTGTTCCCTGAGGACCTGGTCTGTGGGAAGAGGGTGAACGAAGAATTACATTTTTGACCTAAATCTAGGCAGAAAAGAAAAGAATACTTGAACAATCCAGGTGTTATCAGTTCATTCATTCCTTTATATTGATCCATGCAAAAGCCTGTAAATGTAACTCTTTTTTAAAGAATGTTTTAGAGTGAGTGTTAGGGGGAAAAACTTGAGGGGAAGGTGGAGAGATTTCCCACACACCCACTGCCCCTACACATGCAGTCTCCCCCATGATCAGCCTCCCCCATGGGTGGTTAATTGGTTACAGCTGATGAACCTATGGAGAAACATCATTGTCACCCGAAGTCCATAGTTTGCCTAGGCTTTATTCTTGCTGTTGTATATCCTATGGGTTTGGACAACTGTATAATAACAGGTTATACCTGTTATACCATATATATATGGTATATATATATGTGTATATACATATAGCATATATATATATATATACTATAATACCATCGTTATAGTATCATACAGAGTACTTTCTTCACAAATGAAGCTTTATTTTTAAAAAAAAATTTTTAAGGATTTCATTTATTTATCAGAGAGAGATCACAAGCAGGGAGAGTGGCAGAGGGAGAAGCAGGCTTCCCACTGAGCAGGGAACCCAATGCGGGACTCGATTCCAGAACCCTGGGATCATGACCTGAGCTGAAGGCAGACGCTTAACTGACTGAGCCACCCAGGTGTCCACCAAATGTAACTTAAAAAAATATATGTGATTGGAACCAGTTTTGCAAATAAGTGTCCCTCAAATTGATCTGTATCCTTGAAATAGTTTTCATCATGTGAGTTTCCCAGAGTGGTATATGTGAGAGAATGGAGAATGTATGTCCTTTGATAGTTCAAAAGATTTTATTTATTTTTTTGAGAGAGAGAGGGAGAGAGTAAGGGTGGGGGGAGGGGCAGAGGGGGAGGGAGGAAGAATCTCAACCAGACTCCCCACTAAGCATGGAGGCTGAGCCGTTGCTCAATCTCACGACCCTGAGATCATGACCTGAGCCGAAATCATGAGTCAGACGCTCAACTGACTGAGCCACTCAGGCGTCCTGCACTTACATAGTTTAAATTGTGCCTCTTCCCAGGGTGCTGAGTGGAGATACCATTTGTAAAACTTTCAACAATGGCAGGAAAGACTGTGCTGTTATTACTATTACTATTGTTATTATCATCAATATTCTTCTTACTGGTGGGACTGGGGAGGGTGAAAAAATGAAATGTATCATCTGAGCAAAATTCAGACAGATACCTGGGAGAAGTGAATTCCAAGCTGAGGGAATAGCAAGAACAAAAGCCACAAAGTGGGAGCCTGAGGCATCTGAAGAGAGCAGGAGGCTACACTGGTCATAGAGTTCACGGGGAGCCAGGCAGGAGGGCGCCATTTCACGGACTCAGGTTTCACCCTGAGTGAGGTGGGGAGAGATGGCTGTGCAAATATGATTAGAATTTAAAATCATCACCAGGCTGCTATGATCTGAGTGGACCATCAGTGGCAGGGGCAGAAACAGTCTTTTAGGGGCTAGGGGAACACACAAATCCTGGGTGAGGCAAAACATTTGTCTTCCCCATCTGGTGCTCCTAAACTGTCTCTAGGTGTCTTATTTCTCTCTTTAAGGCAGGCTTCATTATTCATCATCATTTAATCTCACCAAATAAAAATGGTCAAGGGGGTAGGAAGTGGGTGATCAATTCACAGAGTTTTTTACTCTTCAGTGTTCACAAAATAACCTCTTGCAGTTATGACTGAAAGCTACAGGCAGGAAGACCAGCAAGATGGTGGTCAAGGCAGCATAGAATGAGAGAACTAGGGAGGGACCAGCAGCCTTAATGCTGTGGCGACAGAGGAGTCTGGGTTCACCAACTAAGTCTGTGTAGATAGTTAGAGGAGTTCAGAGGCATTCCCTGACAATTCAAACGCTTAAGGCCATTTTTAATCAATTTATTATAATTGTATTTTGAAAGCACTGGGTTTCTGTGGAGATTCGGGGTAGCCCTTTGTGCATCATGATGTTGTTTCAGGCAGTAGAATTATTGCAGGAAATCATAATTACTCAGAAGAGGAGGAAATACTTTCCTCAAGGGTTGCCCTAAATAGAATAAGTAGTGAAGAGTGATACCTTCCCTGACACTGAAGAGCTTCAAGCCAAAGCTACAGTGACCACTTGGAATCCATGCGTGCTCCTCAGCTCGGGCCGCCATAACAGAATACCATGGCCTGCGCAGCTTAAACAATAGAAATGTATTTTCTCAAGGTTATGGAGGTTGGAAGTCCATGATCCAAGTATTGGCAGGTTTGGTTTCCTCTGAGGCCTCTCCACTGGGCTTGCAGAGAGAAGGCTGCCTCCCTGCTGGGTCCTCACATGGTATTTTCTCTGGGTGTGAGCATTCCTCATGTCTCGGTGTGTGTCCGCATTTCCTCTTCTTGTGAGGGCACCAGTCAGATTGGATTAGGGCCCACCTGTATGACCTCAGATTACCTTCATCACCCCCTGAAACACCCTACCTCTGAGTACAGTCACATTCTGAGGTACTGGAGGTTACAGCTTCGACATATGAATTGTCTGGGCCGGTGGTGGGGGGTTGGGGTGGGGCAGGGGAACTGTCACACAATTCAGCCCATAACACGATTCTGTATGATTTTAAGAACCACAAACACACACAACTAAAAATGGATTTGTACTACAAAGGATAAGCGTAGAAGAAGAACAGAGATGAAATTTAAATGCACTAAAATACATTGAAAAGCAAAGCGAAGCAAAAAAAAAAAATGCTTAGTAGTAAGTGAGAGAGAACCATTTCCACAAAGAGTTAAATCACTGTCAAATCATTTCAAGCCAGTGGTAAGCTGGGTTAATTGTCAAATACTTCAGCAAGATCTAGTGGGGGAGTTAACAGCAGTTATTATCTTAAAAAGAACACATTCTTTTGAAATGCTATTATGTTTTAGAAGTACATAAAAGGTTTCCAAGGAGAGTCCCTTTTGTGTAATGATGCAAATTGAGCTGAGTGGTATGCATCATTTCTGGGGTGACATCTGTGGGTAAAGTCAGAAAAATCCAAAGGCTGCATACTATGTGAAGGTAAATTTGCTTGAAGGGGAAGAATTGAGATAGCTTCCCAAGATGGGCCACACAAAGCTTTGTAAAACAGAGATAACAGGGGGGAAATGGCAGGTTTTCTGCTGTTTATAGATCACAGATCCGAATACAGATGTATTTTAAGTTTTTTAAACATTCATTTTGTGCAAAAATCCTTCTCTACAGATAGTCTGCCTCGGTGAAATCAGCTAGGAAAGGGGTATCTGTTAACCTCATAGATCGGTTTAAAAGGAAATGATTTGTGCCAAAGAGCCCCGGCTATCTAGATTTTCTGAATAGAAACAAAAGAACTTCTGGAGAAAGAATAGCGGAATGAAAAACATTAAAACGGAAGAAAGGAAAATTAAGTTACAAATTATTAAAAATTAAAAGGCAAAAGGAAATAAATCAAAAGAGAAATATAAGCATGTGCTTTGACTAATTCTTACTTCTCCTAAATTACCATTTTGTTTCCTGGCACTAATCCCCTGCGGAGACCAAGAACTTAAAGCCCACTTACTTATGCTCTGTTACTATCATTTCTCCTGAGATTGGTATTGGGGTAGTATAAAACTACTGAACATTTGCAAGTGCCTTGGCAGTGAGTTATTTTTTTAAAAATGTGACTCCATTAAACATCTGCCTTTATTACATTTGTAAATGCACCCTGAGTCTGATAAAGCTCTGGATGCATCCAGGCCATGCATCAATATCTCTGAAGTGTCTAGGTGCCACTGTGAGAACTTCATAAATAATTATATGCTAGGTTATCACATTATTCACTAGCGAAGCTTGCTCTCTTTAAAGTCGTTTTGAAGAATCATCTGTGAAATTCCAGGAGAGGACTCAGGGTGGGGGGGGGGTGCGGTTAATACCCCCTGAACCCAGCCGACTTCGGCTTCTGTCACCCATACTCCATCTTGCTCACAAACGTCCCGAGGAAGTTGAAAACCGTTCGGTGGTGGCGCCTCTGTGGATTCCATCTTCATCAGTGTGTCACAGGTACTTTATTCTAATCGTAGCCCCCGAAGAACCATTGTTCTGTTTTGTTCACAGCAAGTCTGAGACAGTGTATCAGAGTGCCAAGGAGGGACTTAGTCTCATCACCTCAACATGAATGGAAAAAACAAGCTAAAAGCCCACCCTGGGTCTGTGTCTTACTTTGCAGATGATTTTTCAATAATATTCTACATTTGCAATGTGCTCTTCAAATGTTGTACTTTCACAAAACGAAATGTGCAACAGTAGGAAAAGCCAGCACCAAGAAAAGCAATGGTGGCCAAAGGTCTGTCTTCCTCCCTTTCTTCCATATTTCTTTCTCCTCTATCTCTCTCTCTCTCCCCTCTCTCCTCCACCCTCCATCCCATCTGCTTTTTTTTTTTTTAAGATTTTTATTTATTTATTTGTCAGAGAGAGAGAGAGCGTGAGCACAAGTGGGGGGAGCGGCAGACAGAGGGAGAAGCAGGCTCCCCGCTGAGCAGGAAGCTGGATGCGATGCAGGACTCCATCCCAGGACCCCTAGGATCGGGACCTAAGCTGAAGGCAGACACTTAACAGACTGTGCCACCCAGGCATCCCCCACCCCATCTGCTTTTACATATTTTACTTAATGTCTGTTTTAATCCAGGCCCTATGTCAGGGCACTGGCATTAAAGATGCAAAGATGATTAAGGTAAAGCAGCAATGATAATTCAATATAATAAATGTGATGGCAGAGGTAGACACTGGATACTCTTAGAGCACATCTGAATTTGGGTACCCCCACCCTCCTAAACCAGAGCCTAAGAGAAATATTTGGGACAGGTCATTTATTTGGTGATCTCGCCAGGAAGCAGGGATGAGAAAGTGTGGAGAGTGAGCAAGAAGGAGAAAAGCTAATAAAGGATAGCAGTGAGCTATGACAACTCGGGCTACAGTCCCACTGGAGGCCCTCTGAAAAACTATGTAGAAAGGACCTCGGATCACCCCTTGGAGGATCTACCAGTTCCCGTCCCCTATTAATGAGAAGCTGACTCGGCGGGCATTAGCTTCTGCCACACTTCCACGTTGCTCCTGCAACTAGGCTGAACAGTTTCCTGTGGATTCAGAGAAAGCTCCAAGGCAGCGAAGTGCAGAGACACTTCAGAGAGGAGCGGGCACAGCCCATGGAGCCGTCCCCAGGGAGGCCAAGTGGATGTGGCACAATGTGCCACAGGTTATCTGCCGCAGAGAGCATCAAGGGGCTCCTAATTTGATCTTGGGGAGGAATAGGAGGCTGCCTAGTGGAAATGAGGTCTCAGCTAAATCTCAAAGAAAGAGTGGGAGCAAGCAAAAGAGAAAAGGGTGCTCTAATATACAGAGGAGCTTGAACTAAAGAGGGAGATAGCGCACATGGAGAAGTGCAAGTGTTTTGGTTGCTGGGATAACGTGAAGGAATAGAAAGAGATAAATCCAAGGGGCGCCTGGGTGGCTCAGTCGGTTAAGCGTCTGCCTTCGGCTCAGGTCATGATCCCAGCGTCCTGGGATCAAGTCCCACATCGGGCTCCCTGCTCAGCGGGGAATCTGCCTCTCTCTCTCTCCCTGCCCCTGCCACTACCCCTGCTTGTGCTCTCTCTCTCTGTCTATCAAATAAACAAATAAATAAATAAATCTTAAAAAAAAAAAGGAGATAAATCCAATGAGTTTTAGGCAGTAGACTGACAAGACTTGTTAAGGACAAATAGTGTTTTAATTGAAGTAAAAGGGAGAAAGAAGTTTCTGGTTAGGGTGACAAAGTAGGTGGTACAGGGGGAGGGATAGAGAACCCACTTGTATGGTGAGGAATACGATAAATTTGCTTTGTACATGGAATGTCTAAGGTGTCTGTAGAACATACAGGCAGGTAGCTGGATGTTTAAAAATATGAGTCCATTAGCTACTTGCCTTATTGCATTTATAAAAGCACTCTTGAGTCTAAGTGCTGGGTACCCCTGGCTATACGTTAAAGATCTCTGAGCTCAGGGGAGAGGTGAGGGTTAGAAATACAGATTTACCTACACTCACCCTCAGGGGTTACCCAAGAATGGGGGTATAAGTAAGATCATGAAGGGATAGTATGTGAAGTAGCGAGAGAAGAGGGTCACGGGCAGAGCCTTGATGTTTAAATGGCCGGCATAGAGAGAGAACTCTATGACGGATTGAGAGCCTATGGTTAGAGGTATGGAATGAAAGCCACGAGAAAGTGGTAAAGTGGACGTCAACAGAAGAGAGACAGTTAAAGAGAGAGAGGCCAACAACGTCCGACACCTCAGGCAGGTCAAGGAAGATAAAGGTGAAACGTAGCCTTTGAATTAGTGACAGGGATGTTGGTGGCGGTCATAACGTGGTGAGAAACTGCTATTCCTATTTCACACTAGGCTCCGGGGAAGGTGCTCTGTGTCCATTCTTTCATTTAATCTTCAACTCCACCCTCTGAGTTGTTACTACTATTTTTGGCTGAGTTTGACAGATGAGGTGTGGGGGGCACAGAAAGATAATGTCATAAGGCTAGGAAATGGTGGAGCCCAGATTGACATCTAGGGCTTTTGATTCCCAAGCCCAACATTACACTGTCACACCACCTAGATGGAATGGCCTGGAGGAAGGTTAGGGATGGTAGACAGAGGGAGACAGGAGGGAGGAAGGTAAGGGATGGGTAGAAGCAGATGTTTGTTGTGTGGAAGCAGAGTAAACTTTCGTAATTCACATCAGCCTCTGTCCTTTCTATTAAGATGTCCTGAGCAAAGAAGGGCAACATGAAGATACGGTGGAGAGACAGGACAGAGACAAAACTTTGGGATAACTCGTTGAGGAAGAGCAGACATCTCTAAATCTGGGACCTCAAAGCCCTTCTGCTTTTGAGAACTATCTCATCTCCCATGCCATCTTTCCGGCTGCAATTGGATCAGCCATGTTACAGTTTTTACCCTACACAACCTAACTGCCTTAATAGTCACAGGTCATCCTCTTAGGCCGATGGGTGAAGCTATTCAGGATCCAGCATCAGGTTCAGTGCTGACTCCGATAGGGTAAGCTGTTGCCCTCACACACTGGGCGATGCATCTTTCAGACGATGGAGCGGTAACGTCATCTATGAATCCCATGCACACCTGTATACCATCCCTGCTAGCCAGTCCTGCCCAGAACCTTGGTGACACTTGATGGCGTCTACATGGCTATGTCCACTGTGGCGGTGCAGCTGTGGTGGGATGGAGATTTGACTTAACCGTCTGAAACCATCTCTCTCTGAGTGTAAATATCGTAAAATATAAAAGCCTCAGGGATGTTGGTGGCTGTGGGATTTCAAGAGAAGCAATATATAAAACATATCCACTCCAAGCTCAGAACCATTTGGGAAATAGATGCGGACGCAGACACTTAGGGATCAAGATATCATATTTATTACTGATCAAAGCCAGCCTGGAGATCTTAGCAGAGTATACGATACACAGGCCTGCTTATGTTCGACCCCTAAATTAAAGAGAATTACCCTCCCAGTCACAGGCACAGCTGCGTGCGAGCTGGCTCCCTCCATGGGTGTCTAATCCTTTAAAACGTATTGCTTGGAGGAGCTCCCTACAGGCTGACTGATTGCAAAAAGAAAGGAGGAAGGATGCAGCTGAGTCACATAGATTCATTCCCTTTCCCCAAACTTACAAATCAAATAAATCCCACATTTTCTGGGGAGACACTGGGGATTCAGGCTGCAGGGAAAGGCAGGGAGTGTTACTTATTAGCAGAGCCTCCCACGGAAGCAGGAAAAGGAGTGGGAGTGCCCCCCTCCTCCCGCCACCAACCTCAGCACTGGGCATGTCCTTTCCAGGTGAACCGGAGAAGCCGATGACGCTGTCTGAGAGAGACAGAGACAGAAAGAAAGCAGATGAGATATGCGGAGAGAGCCCTGAGAGCATCTGAGTCTCTGGTTTCAGTTGTTCCTCCTACTTGTGGATTTTGCCACTTTGCTGTATTCCACGAAAATCATAACACTGTCCTCCAACTCAGGTCGTGGCCTTGTTCATTTGGCTCTAATAGGATCCTCCATGCATTTTTCTCCCAGCAGTCACTGAATTGGACCATCATCAGAGCCACGTTATTGCATATTGGAGGCTCTCTTAGCCTGGGCTCCCCGTAAAGCAAAGCCTCAAGCAAATACTTAAGTTCAAGAAAGTCACCTAGGAGTGTGATTTAGAAAGCAGGAGTGAAGGACAGGGGAGCAAAGCAGGCAAGTGGGGAGAGCCAATAGAAAGATGCATTCCTGGCTGGTGATTTGCCTTGTGAAACTCAGGGCTGCCCAGCCAGGGGAAAAGGCAGGAAAATCATTGATCGATAGGCTCCAATCCATCAAAGGTTTGCCCCTGCCTTTGCAGGCTGTTGCATGTTGTGGGTTCCCACTATGTCCCTGCTTCATATCAACAGTGAGGCCTAGGGTAGGGAGCCTGTGCCTGTCTGGTTGCGTTTGCAGGAAAATGAGCATGCCTAGAATTGGTCGTTCAACACACTAGGGGCTGGAATAAGAGATAGATGAGGCCGAGAGAACTGAAGTAGTGCCCAAGGAGCATCAGATGCAAAGATCTTCTAGCCTCATGATGAAATAGGTTCAACTATTATAAAGAGGTAACACGCTCGTCTCTTAAAGATATACTACACATCTCTATTTGGAAATCTAAAAAACCCAACACATTCCTCATGCAGTTGTAAATAGATTTTTCTGATAGGTTAAAATAAAACCATTGGTAGATTATCATTATAAATTATCTTATCTTTAATATATCAGGCTCTTCCCCCGCTCTCCTCACCCCCACTGCCCTAACCTTGGTGACCCCAAGTTAAGCAAAAGTTAGGTCTTTCTTGCTGACATTCAACATTTACCAAACAAAAAGAGTGTATCTAAAAACAAACCAACCAACCAAAGGACTGACATTAAGATCCCTCCCCTCAACACAATTTACTAATCCCATTAAATGTATAATAAGAATACCAGTAGACTGCCATTGTAAGGCCATCCCTCAGCCTAATGGGAACCCAAAGAAAGCACATGAAAGAGATACTGTGATTGGAATGCACAGTATTTAGAATTTATCCTAGACAGATCCTCTAGCAGCCTTAATACCACAGCAACTATGGACTCTTGTTTAAATATATTTTTCTTTTGTTCCATCAGGTGTTAGCGGTTTCCTAAAGTTGGTTTTGGGGAAACTCACCTTCCCAGTTAGGTTGTGCAAATTTTAACATGCCCTGTATTAAATCTCCTCAGTTTGAATACCTCAAATGTTCTTTTTTTTTTTTAACCTCATGAAAGGACACTGACTAATATACATACACGGTGTGAGTATGTGTGCCTGTGTGTGTGTGTGGTTAAGACATATCCTTTTATTTGTAGTGGTAATATCAAACTGTTCATATTGTCTTGTATTTCAATGTGTTCAATTAATAATGCATTTGGAAATCTTTCCACATCAGCTCACATGAGCTAGCTACCTCATTGATTTTAAGAGCTGCAAAATATTCCCTTGGTTGGATATACCATCATTTAAATGACCAGGACCCTACTGGTGAGGATTCAGTTCTTTCTTTCTTTTTCTTTTTTTTTTTTTTAAGATTTTATTTGTTCATTTGAGACACAGAGATACAGACAGAAAGAGAGAGCATGTGCAGGGGGAGAGGTAGACGGAGAGGGAGAAGCAGGCTCCCCGCCAAGCCAGGAGCCTGATGTGGGGCTCGAGCCCACGACCCTGGGATCATGACCTGAGCCCAAGGCAGTCGCTTAACCATCTGAACCACCCAGGTGCCCCCTTTCTTTCTTTCTTTCTTTCTTTCTTTCTTTCTTTCTTTCTTTCTTTCTTT